>NC_064812.1:47474180-47525782 GCF_023721935.1 Panthera uncia | reverse complement strand
TTTATTTTATTTTATTTTATTTTATTTTATTTTATTTTATTTTATTTTTTTGCCTAAATTTCACCTCATCTGATACTATAACCCATCCCCCCCTCTTACTGCTTTGCTTATCCCTCTCCCTTTTTGTTTTTCCTTTTCTCCCCTCTTCCTCCTCCTCTTCCTTCTCTTTTTCTTCTTCTCCTCTTCTCCCTTCTCCTCCTCCTTCTTTGCTATTGAATTTCCCTGCTAGAATTTTAGTTTAATTTTTAAAACTCACTTTGTTTTAAATTAATCTATTGTGCAAAACAGAGTTGGATTTTTGTTTAGTGATCCAATCTGAAATTCTTTAACAGATGAATTTAGACTATTTACATTTATTGATGTAATAGCTATTTTGTTATTTCCTTCATATTATTTATTGTTTTATAATTGTAAGATTTTGTTATGTGATATGTTTTCTGCATTTACTTTTTAAAAAAATTTTTAATGGTTATTTATCTTTGAGAGAGAGAGAGACAGAGAGACAGAGTGAGAGCAAGGGAGGAGCAGAGAGAGAGGGAGACACAGAATCTGAAGCAAACTCCAGGCTCCAGTTGTCAGCACAGATCCACTGCAGGGCTCAAACCCACTAACCATGAGATCATGACCTGAGCCAAAGTTGGACGCTTAACCAACTGAGCCACCAGGCGCCCCTGCATTTACTTCCAATATTTTGGATGGTTTGTCTTTTCATTTTAGAGTATCTTTGTAATTAAAATGTAATCCTTTATCTAGTTCCCTTAACCTTTTATTTTTGTAGACAATATTATTTCCCTAAGAGCAATAATAAAAGTAACACATCTTCTCTTCCTCCTCATCCTTTCCTTATTTTTCTTGACCATAGGATATTAGACAATATTGTTTTCTTTGCTCTTTATCCTATATCACCAATGGTTTTGTTAGAAATATGAGGCCAACTGAAATGTTTCATCCTCATAAATGATCTTTTTGCCTCGCTGCTGATTTCCATGTATTTGAAGACTTGCAATGTTATTACAATATATTTGTGCTGACCATTTTAAGTCATGTTCTCCTCCGATATTTAGTGTGCCATTTAAATATCTACTCAAAAGACATGCTTTATTTCCATATTTTTAAAAAATTATATTTTATTACATTTCTCTGTACATTTACTTTCTTGCTCTTTTTTTGTAGATTATAATCATGGATCTGGTGGTATTTCTTTTGCCATCTGTTTAGCTATGATTTTCTTTGTAAAAATTTTGATACTTCCTATATACCATTTTATTTTGTTTGTATAATTTCCTTCTTCTATATTCCTTACTGATGTCTGCAGTGTTTACTTTCCCAAATGCTTCTTCCATTTTCTTCATTTATTGTATTTCTTTTACTTTTTTTCCTGTTTTGCCTGTTCACATACCATTTCCTACTATTGTTATATCATCTTTTTTTCTGCTTCTTGCATTTCTGTTTTATGGATTTCTTTTAAGGTGTGACTGTTTTATTAATGTTTTCTAT
The DNA here is from genome assembly GCF_023721935.1 of Panthera uncia. Classification (NCBI taxonomy): domain Eukaryota; kingdom Metazoa; phylum Chordata; class Mammalia; order Carnivora; family Felidae; genus Panthera; species Panthera uncia. The sequence goes on along the minus strand of NC_064812.1, from coordinate 47,524,285 downwards.
TTCCTTATCATGGCAATATACCTGGTCATAATTTTCATTTGCTCAGGGCAACGTTTTTTCTGTTCAATATGCTGTTAATAACTAATCACTCTTTTCTTTCTTACATCATTTTTGTATCTATGCTGGCTTAGTTTTTATTTCCTTACCCATGAATGACAAGGTTTTTCTGAACCACCTCTTTGCAAGTTTTAGGGGAGGCACACAAGGGATCAAGAGGGCATTTCAGAATAATGGATTTCTTGACACACAAGTGTTCTTTTCTCTCTTTCTCCTAAGAAACTACAGATACCTTGCAAAAAAAAAAAAAGTTTGTCAAGGTGATTTTATTATAGCCTCATATACTCATCATCTCAAAATCATACTGTGTTCTAGGGAACATCTTGTGCCAGCTCAGCTCACCCGTTTTCAACTTGATGTTAAAAAACAGAAAGTAGAGATTTTGTAACTCATAGAGTCCTTCTTTCCAACATGCTTTTTTGTGCTAGTACTTTCTGAGATGCACTGCTTCTGGCCCTTCTCAATTCTGTGATCTTTCTCCGTGGCTTCTCAGCTTCATTTCTTCCTGCACAGCTTCTGCCTAATTTCAGCTCTGTTGGCAACCCTTACTTCTAACACAACACCCGGGGAGTATATTGTCTACTCCTTTAGCTGAATTTGGAGTTGCGATAGTGTTTGTTTTTAAATAACTTCCAGGAGAAGAAGGAAGGCCAGTTGTTTTTTGTTTGTTTGTTTTGGTTTGGTTTTATTTTTTTTTTAATTTCTTTCAATGTTCATTTATTTTTGAGAGAGACAGAGTGCAAGTGGGGAGGGGCAAAGAAAGAGGGAGACAGAATCTGAAGCAGGCTACAGGCTCTGAACTGTCAACACAGAACCCAACACAGGTCTCAAACTCACAAACTGCGAGATCATGACCTGAGCTGAAGTCAGATGCTTAACCCACTGAGCCACCAAGACGCCCCTAGATAGTTGTTGATTTACATAGTTACATTACTACTAGAAGTCTATCCAGATATTTTAAAATAACTAATTTTGACTATTTACTGATTTTTCATTTGTTGAAACTATTTTTAAATTTCCCACAACAGAAGAAAAAGTTCAAACACACATCATGAAGCTCAAAAAAAGGCAAACATTCCTTTTCTTCCATCATTGTCACCAACTAGAACCCAAGACCTGTCATTTACTGTCCACTTCCTTGTACTCATTAACCTTTGTCTTACATTTTTCCTTAGGCTCTTTCTTCTGGCTTACCTCTTAACTCAGGCATAAGAAACCCAAACTCAGGTAATGGCAACTGCTCTGACCAGACCTCCCGCCAGCTCAGACCACTCATACTTTTTGAGTTAAACCCCCAACTTGTGCCTGTGTAGATGGATCATGGAGAGACCTCGTGCGTGCACATGTGTGCTCCCTCTCTCTCTCTCTCTCAAAATAAATAAACAAATAATAAATAAATAAGTAAATAAATAAATAAATAAATAAAATAAAATAAAATAAAAGTGTCTTGTATTTAATGTTAATGAACTCTTCTTTATTCTTCTCCTACTCTTTCATAGCATCTAGTATGTTGTATTTCCTCTTATCTATGGATATCAATTATAATTTTTGTGAGGGTTCTCCTGCTGTCTGCATTGTCTTTTTCTTCAATTTCATTTTTGTCTGTTGGGATGTTTTTTGTTGTTGTTTTAAATATTAGAGACTTTCTTCAGTGAAGGATGACCCTTGACCCTCCCTTTATGATTAAGGATAAAGCCTCTTGGGGTGTGGACTTTACTACAGGATGATGAAACAGGGACAGGCTTTTCAATGGGTGTTCACTATCTGTGGATCATTTCTTTTGCACTGGTCAGTTTTCCCAGAAAGGAATCCTCTCACTTGCTCATAACCTTTGCTACCATGTTCTATGAAACAAGTAGTGAAGGGACTAGAAAGAGCGAACTTGCCTTTTATGTGGAATTTTTGTCATAGCACCTCATACTTAATAATGTCTGTTGTCTGAAGATGCACAATCTTTTTGATTCAAATGCTGGAGAGCAAAACTGTAATCTTTTGCTCTTGGGATGGGGAGGGATTGTCTGAATTGTTGGCGAAAGAGGAGGGAATCCAGAGGTACAACTACTTCTTAAACAGATTTTCAGTCAACCAAGCTATTTTAAAACTTCCTTGAGTGTGATCTTTAGGGATTCCTAATGCCCTCAATTCATGAAGTTTGCAATAAATCTGCAGAGATGAATTTATGTGCCTCTTAGCATCCTATACATATCTTTCCTCTCTCTCTCTATGTCCTAATTCAGATGACATTTGTTCATTTGCTTTTTGGCTTGCACAATCTGTGAACACCTGTCAACAACTGCCACCTTTGGGCCTATCCTCATTATTTTCGTTGAGAGTATGATAATAATAATATCTGTACTATAATCTTTGTAGCGTCAAATTCTTTATGCAGCCACTTTATTTTATTCAGTGTTTTCTCCCATTATACAGTCTTTTATTTAATGTAAGATAGAAAATAAATTCTGTTTTTAAATAAAAATAGTTCATCTAAAATATAGTCAAAGAAGATACATTTCAATCAAAATAATTCCAAGTGTTACTGACACTACCCTCTTGATAAATTAATTAAAAAAAAATTAAATAAAAAAAATAAAAAATAAAAAAATAAAAAAAATAAATAAATAAATTTTCATGGAAAATTCATGAACTGTCCTGAAAAAATGATTTAAGCCAATATTAACATGAAAGGTTAATTAAATTAGAGTAAAACTTCTTTCTGTGATTTTATTTTGTCTTACAATAAAGAGGTATGTAATTTCTTTGTTACTGTAAGTCCAATTATTCAGAGAGAGCAAATGCTTAAAATGTTAAAATTCCACTGATAAACACACATTCCTTTTTTGACATAGACAAGGCTGAAATTGTACCTTTACTCATGCACTTTTATTTAAAAAATAAAAATTGTGTGCATCTGATTCTTGTTATTCTGCTTAGCCAAGTGTGTTTGGATTATCTGTATTTGGGGAAAGAAGTTTTTGGCAAGGATTCTTCAAACAATTTCACTTTAAGTATGGTAAACCTATGTGATGTGAATGGTAAATACTTATTTGAAGTCATAAGATACTAAGAGAAGATTTTCTATTTGTTGAGTGAAAGGGTAATGGAATGAACAAATGTAAATTAAAGATACAGAATTTCATCACTGAATTCTACATAAAGGCTTTTATATTGCAAAGGTACATTCAATTCTCTGAGGGTAATTTTTATACTTCTGATTTCATTTTCTTATATTTTATGTTTATTCAACATAGCCTTATTAATTGATATATCCTGTATATTTAAACAAATACTTTTAACACCATCAAAGGTTCTGGGGAAATCTGGAGAGGGATTTCTAACAAATAAATGGAACTTTTTTTTTTTTTTTAATTTTTAGAGGTGTTCATTTTTGAGAGAGCACAATCCAGGGATGGGAAGACAGAGAAGGGAAAGAGGGTGGGTGGTGGGCTCTATGATGACAGCAGTGAGTCCAATGCAGGGCTCAAACTCATGAACCATGAGATCATGACCTGAGCCAAAATCAGATGCTCAACTGACTGAGCCACTCAGGTGCCCCACTAGGAAGAAATATTGATAATAAAACTATTTCTTATTAAGCAACTGATATATTTCAAGTAAGACATTATATATTTTGCACATATTATTAAGACTGGAAAATTGACAAGGTGAGCAATGGCACTTGCGGCCAGAGAAATATATCTAATGGTAAAAAGTTATAGGAATTTTTGAAAAATGAGAGTGGAAATAAGGGTTAGGAGAGATAAATGTTGAAAACGTCAAATGCAGCATGCTGTGAGCATGGGTTTTGTTATTTTCCTATCTCCCTCTATTATTTTTTCAATTCCCATTTGGTTTCTGTCTTAGTCTGAGAAATACAACCTTTTTACAAACCTACCAGGAAAATTCTCTGGTTGATATTTTTAGCTTAATCAAAAACAAGAAATACCATTTTGTGGGACAGTCTCCCACCCAGAGTATGGATTTTTTACCAATTTTGGAGATGGAGGGATTTTGAAGGCTCTTGCCATCCCATTTCTGTGTTTATACAAACTTGACACAATGTTGCAGTGATGAAGTTCAACTATAACCATGATGTTTACATATACTAGTCACTAAAAACTATGTTATTGAAAATTAATTTTTGCTTGTGAAGATTTTACATAACAAGATGGGTCATAAATTTATTCTCCAAAGTAACTGTTATCCCAGCAAAGATTTCTTAAAAAGATCAGTTGATTGTATTATTTATAATGCAAACATCTGAGTCATGGGGAGCCTGGGTGGCGCAGTCAGTTGAGCGTCCGACTTCAGCTCAGGTCATGATCTCACAGCTTGTGGGCTCGAGCCCCACGTGGGGCTCTGTGCTGACAGCTCAGAGCCTGGAGCCTGCTTCTGATTGTGTGTCTCCGTCTCTCTCTGCCCCTCCCCTGCTCATACTCTGTCTCTCTCCCTTTCAAAAATGAATAAACTTAAAAAAAACAAAAAAAACAAAAACCATCTGAGTCATAACAGCAATTACTTCTAGAATTTTTCTAGAAAAAAAAAATTGTTTAATTTTGTCAAAACAGAATTAGGTCAAATTCATTTAAGGTTAGGAATGTAAAATTAGAAAACAAAGTATTGCATAGATTTGTCTTTTCAATAATGTCAGGAATAAGATCCTGAATGTCATTGGTAGCATTAATCTAGCTATGTCCTACACTGAAAAAGATATGGATTTTTGAACTTCTGAGTCTTTTTTTTTAAGTTTATTTATTTTGAGAGATAGAACACACATGTGAGCAGGGGAGGGGTGGAGAAAAAGGGAGAGAGAAAATCCCAGGCAGGCTCTGTGCTGTCAGTGCAGAGCCTAACACAGAGCTCCATCTCACAAACCATGAGCTCATGACCTGAGCTGAGATCAATAGTCAGATGCTTAACTGACTGAACCACCCAGGTGCTCCTGAACTTCTGAGTCTTAAAAAAAAGTCTATTTGTTATCATAGTAACCCAATTCTGAAAAAAAAAAAAACAAAAAAAAACAGGGCTTACTTCTATTTTGTTAGTTGTGTTTTTGTACTTAATTAATTTAAAACTGAATCTGAACCCAAAATAATGAGAATTAATAGAATTCAAATTTAAATTTAGAGTTATAAAACTAGTAGGAAATTTTATGATTTGGTCACAGAGTAATTTTACATTTTTATAGATAATATGGGATCAATAGATGCAATGACACTGTCATTAAAAAAGAGGAAATGGAAAATGCTACAATCCAAGGAGTTTAGATGGAAGTGGCCATCTAATTAAGTAATATTTTGATAGCATGAGTGTCCAACTGGCCAGAAATTAATACTGTCATCTGGTTTTCACTTGGATGTCATTAAGTGCTTCTGCTCTTGGGGGATGCATCAGATTTTTATAGTACTATCTCATATCCTTTATGTAATGAAAGCCTAGTAATTTCTTTATGTAACTAGATTTTTTCATGATTAAAAAAAGAAGGAAATAATCAAGATGTTTTTGTCCTCTTCTATTCATCTTGACACATTCAGAAATCTTTTATATTAATAATTTATCGCTTACTGCACCACGCTTGTACAAATTTCCCCAGGCCGAAAGTTATTTAAAATTTGACCTGATTTACACCTTAGTTTCAAAGGGTAGACAGATAAAATACCTGAGGGGAAACTCGGAGCTATCACTAATATTCATAGCTATAAGGCCTAAGGAACAAATACATTCCAATTCTCTCCTTGAAACTCTTACCCTCACCAATTTTCTCTCTGCAGATTTTGCCAGTACTTTTCTATTAAATCTTTCATTACTCTTTTGTCAGGGCCTACTCCTCAAGCTCTCTTAATTTTGGTGTTCTCTATTGTTCCTTCACACTCTTTCTATTCTTATTCTGTAAATTCTCAGTAATTTCATTTTTACCCAAGTCTTCAACTAACACCCAACATGGCTCCCAAACAGAGGTTCTCAATCTAACCCAAAGCTCTAAGGATTAATTCCTGCTAGAAACTTTTAGCCAGATATTCTACAGATACCTCAAAAACTTAGTACAATTTTTACATCCAGACCAGAGAAGCCATTCCCCTGGGAATTAAATCTCTATTTCTTGCCCTCGAAACAAAAGGCAACTGGCATTGGAATGTTCTTCTGCTATAGTGAGAGACAGATGCTATTTCAGACAAGGAGAACTAAATTACAGAAGTAGTTAGGGAAAAGAAGGGCAATTTAATTATCTTGTAAAACCCTACCTCAGAATATCTAAAGGAGAAGAATTTTCCAGGATGGGAAATTTTTTTTTTTTTCTCCTCTCTTTCTAAAGGTTCTGAGGAATTAGCATGGTATTTGAAACAGTAACATATGAGGACTGAGGAACTGTCTATATGTATGTAGATCTAGACAAATTTGCATGAAACATGATACCAATTTTGTTGACAACTAAATGAACACAGCGTATTATAAGCACAATAGTTCATTTTTTCATAAAAATGTTTAATAATATCTAATTAAATTCCTAAAATTTTCAGTTTTTTAATAATTTTATTTTAAATTTTATATTCATTTAGTATACTTTGAATTATAATTTTCATAATTATAGAAAAAACATTTTTTTAATTGCTTTTAAAAAATTTTTTTAATGTTTGTTTATTTTTGAGACAGAGACAGAGCATGAGCAGGGGAGGGGCAGAGAGAGGAAGACACAGAATCTGAAGCAGGCTCCGGGCTCTGAGTTGTCAGCACAGAGCCCAACATGGGGCTCGAACCCATGGAGCGTGAGATCATGACCTGAGCTGAAATCGGATGCTCAACCAACTGAGCCACCTAGCCGCTCCTTATTTTTTGTTTTTAATTTAAATTTTGGATGAATTTTATATTTAAATTGGACATACTTTAAACAGAATTATATTCTACTTTCAATCGTTAAATCATTCATTGAGTGCAATTCAACATCATGATAGTAATTCCAAGTACAAAAGTGTAGCCCAGAAAAGGAAAAAAGATAAAAAGAGACAAGAAATAAAAAGTTTTCCTAGGGAAAATATGAAAAAGTATATTTTTCAAAGTGGAAAGGATGTATTTTTTTAAACATTTCCTTAGCTTGGCTCAAAACTTTTAAATATTTAGAAACATATCATGTGTGCCTCCATTTGTACTCTTGCCATAGGCTCTAAAAATGTAGGGGTGGGCCTTCTCAAATTCTTTGTATTCACAACCTAGCTTAGTATTTTCCTCTAAATCCACTTTGCTTCATAAATTTTTTAACTTGATGTATGACACAGTCCTCTACCCAATTACTTAAACCAGAAACCTAAGTGTCACTCTAATTCTTCTTCACATCTAACCTCTAGTCACCAATATTTTATTTTTTTAGTCCATTTCTAAAATATCTTTAGAACTGTCCCTTCCTGAGATATCTTTTTTGGTCAGCCTCTATAAAGCAGTCTCTCCTACCCTTCCATCCATTAATACTTTATCTCAATCTAATTTCTTCTTTTACTTAGTAGTTTGGAAATTATTATATTTATGTAGTTATTTGTCCACGATTAATCCTTACCTCTTCATGGAGTGTAGGCTCCAAGCAGGTTTATCTAGCTCATCACTGTATTTAAGGGTCTTAGAATAATAGTATCTGATACATAATAGCTACTCAATAATAACTTGTTAATGAATAAATTTTCTCTGTCCACAAAGAAGGTTATCATTAGTTTTACAAATGCACTTAAAATATTCTTTCATTGACTGTTCAGAGAAACATTCTCTTAAATAACTGGATTTTCTTAGCTGCAGTGCTAATTAATGACATACCAAGCAAAATTAGGGTGATGAGAGACCTTGAGTGCTCTAAGAATTCTTCCCTCTTCTGACAACACTTTGGACTTACTTCATTCTTAAAGAACCACCCACCTAGTACATAACATATGATTATTTTTCTTAACAGGCTTTCTTTTTTTTTATTCTGAGAGATAGTTTCTTAATAATGATCAAAAAATAATTAAACTATAAAGTCTGCAAATATAGGTATTCTTTAGCCTCTCACATGGTTTTCAGTTTTAATTGACCCACAAGATCAAAGTTTGTTTTTTGTTTTTTGTTTTCATTTGTGTATTTTAAACTGCATGGCTCTTGATTTAGAAAATAAACATATTAGGTCAAAGAGAGTCCAAGTTACTTATATTAAACACAACTTTGAAATGGTGTATTAATTAATGTGTGGTTGTAGACATAATGTGTTATGTTTCTCCAATTAGATTCTTTGTCAGAAATAAGGGTTCTCAACATTTCTGGTAAATTCCATTACTTTTTTTTTTTTTCATTTTTCTCTTTCCTACAGGGAGAATACAGGGCTTTTTTTTTTTTTTTTTTCTCAATTCTTTGCTTTGGCTGCATTATTTCAGTGTATGGAACAGATGGCTTTCAAATTATTGAACTTGCTCTTGAGAAATGTCTTTGGAAATGCAAACTGAGTCATGAAAACCTTAAGCAATTTTTCACATGGTTTTCATAGAATTAGTCCATGGGACCTAGTTTTGAAAATGGATAACATGATTCATAATTAAGAGTAAAATTCCTAACTTCATACATGTTTTCCTTGATGATTAAATACTTTAAAGGCAACTGAGAAGATCTAACCATATAATGGTAGATCAGTGAATATAAGTAAAACTTCAAAGCGGATTTAAATTAATCCAGGGAAGCAGAGAAAAGAAACTGATTTTAATTCTCTTCAACAAGTCATTCATTTTCTCTGGGTTTCTTTTATAAATTCTTTATATTTTTGGAAATGAGCCTGCCATACTCATATCTGAATAGTGAATAAGTAAGTGTCCCTATTCTGGCTAACCCCCTCCCCCCCCACACACACACACAGTGTGCACCTTTCTAAAAGTTACAATTTTTGTGTGACTTTTAAAAAAAATTTCCGCAGCACCAGACTCCAATGATGGCATCTGTAACCTTCACCATTTGAGGCCATCTGAGATGCTCAGCTCCCGGTAAGACCTTTGTGTGATCTTCCAGGCCTGGCCATGGTTAATTTAAAAAGGCCGTTTACCTGGCCGGTCTCATGGCAGAAGCTGCCCTCGGTAAGCGCAACTTAGTGCCCAGTCAATGCACTGCGGTATTTGAAGCAGGGGCGCGGTTAGCAGTCAAAGACGCAGCGCCCTCTGCCGGTCATACCCTTTGTATATTTGCATTTGTAGCCCGGGCACCTTTGTCTCTGGATCCCTTTATCTGAGGCCTTTGGCAGAGGCCCCCAGGCTTCTCTGCCAAGGCCTCCTGAGAGGTTGGGAGGGAACACTTGGCACTTCACTCAAGTCTGGACTCAGTACCCCAGGGTCCATTAAACTGCGGGAACCTTTGGGGTCTTCCTCAATAACGGGTCAACCTCCACCGCGCGTTGACCTCCCTGGCCCTCCACCGGTGTTGCTCCGAAATCCCAGGAGCTTCTCGGGGGATCTGCAACCGCGAAGACCTAGGTGGGGGAGGAGGAGGACAGAAGAAAGAGGAAGGCCACCCCGGATTGCAGGTGGCAGGTTTGATAAACAAGGGAAGTTCCTTACGACGTTGGTCGCCGCCAGCGGCAGCCTCAAGACCAGAATATCTCCACACTCGCTCACCAAATCTTAAACGTTCACACAGAGGCCTTACCTGCGTCTGCCCGATGTCCAGGCAGCTCCCCGCAGGCCGCATCCTCCAAAAGGCCTGGCGGCTGTGGAAATTCCCCAGCGGAAGTACATTGCAGGGAGGGGGTGTGGGGGACCGCCTCACGCAGGACCTGCTTGCGAGTCCCGCGCGATCACATCCTCGCCATGACCTCCTGCCCCGGAGCAATGCCCGTTTCTTAGAGAAAGTGGAACAGGGGAGTCGGCGTTTTCTCCAGTTCAGACTCCTGCTTATACCGTGGCAGTAAGTCGTTAAAAGCTGTACCGATACTTTCCTTTTGGGCTTGTTGCATTAATCTGCTTCTCTGACACCTGGCAGCTCAGCACTCTTTCCTGGCTCATTTGAGCACCTGACCCACAACCTGCCTTCCTGTTGCTGCCGTAGCTCAGTCTCATGTGCCAGCCAGGTCAGGACTTTGGCTTGCCCTCCGGACATGTACACATCAAGGCCCGGACCACATTAACCTTGCTGCTCTCTTTTCTAATGTTCTTTCCACATTTCAATAACTGCCTCAAATGGGCCTTTTATTTATTTATTTATTTTCAGTTTTCCTTTTTTTTTTTTTTTAAGTACCATGCCCAACTGTGGGGCTTGAACTCACGACCCAAGAGTCTCATGCTCTACCCACTGAGCCAGCCAGGCACCCCTCAAATGGCTATTTAAAATTTTACCTTTTCTGCATAATTGCCTCCTTTTTAGTTTCTCCTCACTTCAGTGTGTGATTGAGAAAATGACAATTAAAATATTGCAAATTATAAAATTATGAGAAATTTATCATTAAAATATTTTAAATTCTAGAGTGATGAGAAATTTCTCATTCAAGTACTTTATAAAATTATAGATGCAACTTGGCTATGTTGCAGTAGATCTAGAAAGGAAAAGAGAAAATTAATAGTCTGTAATCCTATCACCCTCAGGCAATCTTTATTATCATTTGGGTATATATCTTCAAGACAGTTTTCATTACTGTATCTAAACAGTAAGATACTAGTTACAGTGTAACTCCAAGCTTTGGTTCTTCCCACACCCAATATCCTACAGTTACCATATCTTAATGTTGATATATGGACTTCAAAATCATTGTTTTAATGACATTATGATAATCTGTAGTGAACTAATATAATTTGCTAAGCTATCTTGCTAAACATTTGTTTGAAATGTCGCTATTTTAGTTATGTAAATCAATGTGCTAGCATGGGAGAGAAGTGGTACTTAGGAGGATATATAGCATGTATGAGTCAGGACCACAGTTCAGGGTACTGCTTTGAAAAACTTGGAACGCCATAGATTACCACAAGTATGAATGGGGAAAAATGAAAATGTCAAGCCTAATATTATGTAGGAATACAGGGCTATTGTTATATATCCTTCATATTCTTGTGTTTATAACTGTACCAGAACTATTTTCAGATTTTCTCTCTCTTTCTGAAGATTTACCTTGTCTTTAAGCTTTGCTTCTCTATTAGACTGAATGAGGCCCTGGTAAGAAAGTCCCTGAGAATTGCATCTTAACATTACACAATTGACCACCTATCTCTCTTATTTGTTCTTATCCTCCAATGCTAGTTTCCCACATAAAAACTCAAAGATGATTCAGGAATAAACAAAAACAGTTACTTTGTTGGTGAAAGTCCCTTTTAAAAAGTCTCTTTATGCTAGCATCAGAAGAACTACCTTAAGGAAGAACCATTAAGAAGCAAAAGGTTTTGTCTCATAAACCATAAAAAGCCAAGGGATAAGGGTATAAAAATGCTTCATTGTAAATAAAACAATGTAGTACCTACATAACAAAACAATCTTATTGTTTTAGGAGAAATAAAAAAGCAGGAAAAACTTTAACAATTGTTCAAGAAATATTGATTTGTCCCCTTATGGATGAAGCCTGTGCACACTGCCGTTTTCCTGGTCTGTGAGCATTTACTATATTAAAACAACTTGAGGAGCCTGGCTTGGTCAGTGGGAGGAGCATGCTACTCTTGATCTTGGGGTTGTGAGTTCGAGCCTCACATTGGGTGCAGAAATTACCAAAAAAAAAAAAAAAAAAAAAAAAGAAGTAAACTTAGAAAAACAAAGGACAACTCATCACATAGTAAAGGTCACTCGTTTTTAAGTGTGAACGTTATGACTTACAAATGGTGACTAGGAGAACATGAAAGAAGTGGACGTAGGTTACAATAGGAGAGTTAGACTATAATAATTTTTTTCTTTTTTTCCCCCCCTTTAAAGGGTCTGTTCATTCAGGGAGGCTATGAAATACAATTACTTATAAAAGTCAAGACATCTAGGCGTACATTTCCATCTATCTGGGATGATACAGACATGGTCCTACCTAAAAGCCAGATGAATAGCTGAATTATTTTTATCATTCCAGTAAGTTGATACCATTTTTTAAAACTTAGTAGCTGTTTAGTCTCTCCTTGAAAAACAAACATAAAAACAAAAGAGTTTTGTCAGAGTTTTGTTAAGATATCTAACTAGTGAAACGTTATAAGGAAATGAAGACAATGCTTTATTCTCTTCTCTCTATGACTTCATAACATGGGCATGTTTTCTATTTAGGTGATTTTTTTTATAGCAGTTGGGATAATTATACAAATGTCAAGCAAGTACAAGTAAGATTATATCTATGATTAATATTCTAAGGAGAAGTAGGCTTTACTGTTATTGCCTTAAATGTTAGATATTTTTCAATATAATATGTAACCTTTTCTTTCTCATTTTCTTATTATGGTCTACCAGTTCTCCTATTTGTTATTTATAAATGTGGACTTTTCTCAAACATTCTGCACTCAACAGCTCAAACTGCTTTCGCTAAAACTCTCTTAGAGAATAGGGTAAATTATCAAATGATTAAGGTAGGTGATCTGGAAGACATAGATTTGATCTGTGTATTCCAGTGAAAAATCATGAGCTTAGTGCAGGTTTTGTTTTGATTTGACAGCTTGTCAAAGTTTCGTGCTCTTCACTTTTTTTTTTTAGCCAAAATACTATTTAAGACCCATAGAACAACAACAACAAAAAAAAAATTTATGCAAAAAGTATTCCGTGTGCAAAAATAAAAAAGACAATAATACTGATATCAATTAGTGCCTGAGACCCACTCATCAATATGAATACCATTTTCGAGTTAAATAAAACTTAAAAATGAATCAAAATTAAGAGGAATCTTGATTAACTTTCAACTGTGAGGAACATGTATAGTATGCCTCTTAACCACACTCCTCAAGTAGAGTAGTGACGTGAGAATCTAGACCAGGGTGCATACACGTGGGAGGTGTGGGCAGGAGGCCCAGCGGGAGAGTGCAGAGACAGGGCCTGACACTAGCTGAGCAGTACATTTTCCACTCGTGGCTATTAGAGGGGTTGTTGGGGGAGGAAGTAAATTGCCTTCTGTGTCCCCAACACCTTCTTTCCTGTTCAATTCCTATTGTTACCTTTATCACTATCACTTCCCAATACTGACTATTGAATGTTCACTGTTGCTCTCTAAGGCAGGTTAGTGTGATAATGGATGGCTCATATACTCTAGCAGCAAAAGACCAGGATTTGAAGCTTACTCAAGCATTTTCTACCTGCACATCTTTGAGCAAGTTAACTTACTAATGCTTTCTCATCTAAAAAATGAGGGAACAATGCATAACTCATAGAATTACTGGAATATTTTAGTGAGTTAAAATGCCTAAAATGTCTAATTTAATGTGAGCAACTGTTAGGTGTAAGATAATGCTGGTTCCCTTCTCCCTGAAGGGATACCGGTACCCATTCTTTTGAAGATGAAGTGCCATTTTTCTCCCTTGCAAAATCTTTTCCATTTTATCAATCTAGTCACCTGGGATGCCTTCTATCCTCTATTTTCAGGTCCTTTAATTTCATGCCTGAACTATTTCAATAGTCTCTTAACTTGTCTCTGATCTCCAGGTTCTTCGTTCACTGTTGCCAAACTAATCTCTCTAAAGTGTCATTCTGACCCTGTCATTCTGCTGCTTTAAAATATTTAAAGAATTTCTAGCAGACACACGGAGCATTCAGAACTGCTTGCTGACATGGCAGACCAGGCCTCCCCTGAATATGAACTACCTAGCATTTGTTTCTTAGTATCTGTTAAATTCCAGGCGCTTTGCATGCATTTTCTCTCACCCACGCAACAATACAGCAAGACAGGCATTATTATTCCCATTTTACAAATAGGAAATGGAGGATCAGACAGGTTTAAGGACTGGCTAAAATTCAACAGCTAGAAGGTAAAGGAGTCTGAGCTCACATCTGGTTTTATTTCCCTAGAGTCCCCACACACTACTTCCCAAGCAATTGTACCCTCACTGTATATTGTCTATATACCTATATTTCACATGTTTCCAATTACTTGATTACACGTTGGCATCCACTATGAGCTATGGGTTCTTAGCATGAAGGAACTATGTCTTTTTCTTTTCAGTATCTCTTAGTACCTGCCTGGCACAAAGGGACACTCAGGGAAGAATATATGTTGAATGAATGGATAAATTAAAGACAAAAGGAAGGAAGGAGTATCCCAAGACGGGTTTTCAGAGAGGGGCAACCTGAGTGCAGCGTGGGTAACCTCGTTTTGAAAATGAGGAAGACACTAAAAGGTGTGAAAGCAGTATGTAAGAGTCAGACGAGAGGGTAAAGATGAAAAACTATGCCCACATTTTAAGTATTCCTCGCTTCTCTTTTTCTTTCATGGCGATGTCTTGTACTATACTGTTTTAGGCTCCCCCCCCCATATAATACTAAAAACTGTACATTTCTTAAGTTACATACATTATGCATTTTACTTTTCCTCATGTTGTCTTCTCTACTTAGTAATCATTGTGAAATGAATTAGTCTTTAATTCTCAATGGACTTTGTATGAACCAGTGACTTTATTACTTAACAGTAGTGCTGCCTGTGGAAACACAAATAAGTTTTTAGTACCCAACTATGCCATTCAAGGTCTAATTCTGACCATATACAGCATAGTCTCATTCAAGGTTTGGTATTTAAATTTCTCTGTGCATGAAAGTGTGCCCGTGTGTGTGTGTGTATGCTATCAATTCCACTTGGGTGGCTAAGAAATGATGAGTGCATTTATTTCTACATTTAGGATTTACAAATGTGTTTATAAAGAATAACTTCATAATCAGAGAGCAAGTAAGTGAAAAACTAAGTTTAAGCTAATAAATTTAATCAGTCTGGTAACTCTCAGTTTTTAAAAGAAAAGAATAGCTAGGCCCAAAGGGATCTCTAATAAAAGGTAAACTTGCTTAGGGCACTAAAAACATGCAGTGAAAGTCCCCCCCCCCACACACACACACATAACAGTAGACTGCTGTGTTTTAACAGTTTCTTTGCAGATGCCTCCATTTTTGCATTTTTCAAGGATTTGAGTTTCCTTTGCAGTAGAGAATTGTCAACAAACCCTCTCTCCATTCTTCGCAGTTCAGCAGCACAATGATTAGTGGAGTAAGTAAGGCACAACTGCTCTTGAGAAAACAAATCCATATTTTAATACTAGTTAAGGAGAGAAATGTTGGCATTAACCTTAACTGAAAAGCGATTTCCTGCCCTTGTTGACATATTTGATGATAAATAAAGGGCAAATAAACAAATATAAAAAAATATCACATAATGAAAGAAATAGCAATACTGGAAGTAAAGGATAGATTGCATGTTTATTGGGGCTTGGTAATTCAATTTCGGCCACTGGAGTTTGGATTATTGATTATTTTATATATATTAGAACAAGTGAATAACTAAAGTAAAAACACCATGAAGCAGTAATGGTTATTTATCGTGATTGTAAAAATGATTTTATATTTTTTATTAGGTAAGTTTCCATTCTCTTTATGAGAGGTAGTACATGTCTGCATTGCTGTATTATTGGTTTCAGCTGCTAGCCATCTGACAAAGTTAATTATTACATGTCTGTGTCATGGTCCTAGGAGAGGTTCCAATATCTACTGAATTTAGTGTAAGGAGTTCTACTGGGTTGTAAGAGAATGAAATCTTTATGCTTCCTTTTTGCAAGAAATATGATCAGTTTCTAACTAAGGACACAGTGAAATTTATCTTTTTATTTAAAATATATTTATTTTCTCCCTCCAAAAAGATAGATAACACTTAAGCAGTATTTTAAAATTGCAAGCTAAGATGATCATCTTTTATTTTCTTATTTTGTTAAGTTTTTATTTAAGTTCCAGTTAGTTAACATACAGTGTAATACTAGTTTCAGGGATTCAACACTTCCATAAAACACCTGATGCTCATCACAATAAGTGCACTCCTTAATCTCCAACACCTATTTAATACAAATACATTGTTTTGTTACTGGTCTCATATTTGGTGGTGGAAGAATTTGGCTCATTTTCTTGGTTTCTATTCTCACTACAGCTGTACGTGTATGTGCTTGTGCCTGTGTGCATGTGTTTCAAAAAGGAAAGATGTTTGTAAATATAACAAATCATGGATGTCAGTTAAAAGAAATAAGTGGGGTGCCTGGGTGGCTCAGTCAGTTAAGTGTCTGGCTCTTGGTTTTGGTCATGATCTCAGAGTTCCAGAGGTCTAGCCCTGCTTTGGGCATCAGATCTGTGCTGACAGCATGGAGCATGCTTGGGATTCTCTCTCTCCCTTTCTCTCTTGCCCCTCTCCTGCTCGCATGCTTTCTCTCTGTCTCAAAATAAATACATAAACTTTAAAAAATAAATAAATAAAATAAATAAGGAAAATCATTACCAGACAACCCTGGAAAGATAAAAATACCACACATAAATTAGAATGACCATATAATTTATCAAATGTAGACACTCTTGAGAGTCAAAGGAGATTTTATTAATATTACCTTAATATACATGAAAATTGTTGTCTTTATATGTCAAAGTGGTCAAATATTCAAATGGACAATTTCATTTGGTTCAACCTGTAGTGACCAGGGGACAAAAGGAGAAAACAAAGAATGCCCTAAACAAACCGGGATATGCATATACCTTACATTTTCTCCTAGAAATGTTTTAATTCCAAAATCAGGGCATGGCTGATATCAGGTGCACAATCATATTATTAGGCTTGCTGTTATGACTCAATTGCCCACTATGTGCCTGAGAGATGTCTATCACCACCGCCACCTCTCTGCAATCACTGTCAATTTATAAATGACAAACTTGCCCACATTTCTTGTCATACTTTTATATAATACCAGCTCTAGGTTAAAGCAGATCATCTTTTTTCGCTTGTGGGCTATGTCTCTCTTTGTATGCCTATTTCTTCTTTTACTATTCCCCTTCTTCTGCCCACACCCACCCACAGTATATACTGTCCCTGGTTCAGCTTTCATACATTCTCCATTAAAACTCATGTGTCCACTTGCCACAGAACTGGCTAAGTGATTAGCTATACAATCTATTAAATTAATTTCTACTATCATATTAATGAATAATTCAAACCTAATTTGTTGTTCTACCTACACAACAAATATGCATATTAACTGAACTCTTTAATAGCCTACAGCAAAGCAGTGGTGAGCCCAATGATGTTGTATACTTTGGGTAAGCTTGTTGGTGAAAACATTTCTTCACTGTCTTCATTTCAAATCTTACAGACACTTGACTACCAATGTATAATTGCAGCATTCTAATTAATTGTTCTTTCATGTTCTTAACAATGGAGTACACAGAACTGTTACAGTTCATCCAACCTAATGATAGAGATTCTAAGTTCTCATAATCACATCCAGAGTATTTCTTTAATACCATCACAAACATGACTGCTCGTAGTTATTTATGACTAATTTCATTTTTCTTTCCATCTCATATCATTTCTATATTTTAAAATAATTCCCAAGTGAATATTCTCGAAAATGTGAGCCAGAAAAAGCTTAGTTCTTAAAGTACCAAATAAGATGACATATTAGTCTACTAGGGGCTGCTGTAAAACAAAGTACCACAGACAGCGTGGCTTTTACAAAAATTTATTTTTTATTAATTATGGAGATCAGTAGTCTGACACCAGGTTTCAGCACCGTTGGCTCTTGTAAAGCCTCTCTCCTTGGCTTGTAGCTGGCTGTCTTCTCCCTATATCTTCACGTGGTCTTCCCTTTATGTGTCAGTGTCTTAATCTCCTCTTATAGGATACCAGTCATATTGCATTAGGACCCACCCTAATGACTTCATGTTAACTTAATTACCTCTTTACAGACCCTGTCTCCCAATAAAGTCACATTGTGAGGTACCAGGGGTTAGGATTTCAGCATATGAATTTAGGAGGGCGGGAACACAACACATTTCACGCCACAACATGTGGTATTAGTCTTAACTGTTCTTTCCAGTGACCTCCATAATTTGGTTTGAAAACCCATCACATTTCACTTCCAAATCTCGTTTTCAGAAACAGACAAACCCTTTTTGAAATATTAATAAGCAGGATTATTTTAAGGCAGAAAGCACCACCAAGACAATTCTCTGTTAATGCAATAGATGATGTAACTGAGTCACTTAAAGATCTATCTTGATATGTAGCCTTAAAAATTGTTTTTCTTTGGAAATTATTCTAATAAACCAATGTAAATTCTACATATCCAATGCATTTTCCAGATGATATTTGACTCAGGGCAAGAGAGATAGCATAGCAGAGTAGAAAGAACTTTGGTAAAAGGGAGTCCTAGATCTAAGTGCAATGTTACTTATACCCTGTTAGTTAGCAGCGCTCTAAGGCAATGTTAGTTATACCCTGACCTGTAACTGACCTAAGTTTTAGTTTCCTCATTAATAAAATGAGGGTAATTGTATCTACTTCAAGAAGTTGTTTTGAGAATTAAATCAGATGAACTGAAATCCTTAGTTTTGCAGCAGTTATTCAAATAATGCTAGTCCCTTTCTCTTAGTTATTTCATCTAATTTGGGTAATAGTCAATTGGTCCTGGAATACTGAAAACCCAAACAGCTTCCAAAGGTACCTGTCTTTAAAACAAGCTATAACAGACCTTCAGAGAATCTGGTTCAGCATATACAACAATAATATCCTGTAATATAGAGAACATAAATGTATTTTATTGTTTATCCTCTGAAAAGCAGAAAGCATTGCCTATTTTTATGTTTAAATCTGAGAGGAGAAAACCCAAGGTTAGGACATTTATTTACAGATCACCAATAAGGAAATTAAGTACAACAAAATTACAATTTGACAACATCTCCCAGGAACCACAAATAAAAGGAATAAGCCTACTAGAATGTTCACAATCACACAAATTCTCCTGGAGGTGATGTGACCAATACAGAATGATCATTTCTATGTATTAATGAATGAATAACTAGGCTTATATGGGGAGCTGCCCCTGTCATGCCGCATGCTGAATAGGTTGAAGAGGGGAGAAAAAGGTACCTACAATGTAATGATTAGTGTCCACATCCACTTCTGAAGATCAATATGTAATCCTATGACAAGGAAATGTAGCACGAAGCACTTGAACTTCATCTCTGCCTTTGCCTTTACTCTGGAGGATCTATCTTGTAATTGCTACAGAGCTGTAAGAAGATGTTGGTCAGAAAGGAAAACATTGAGTTAGAATCTAAAATTTGAGTACCTGTGTTGTCTAGAAAAGATGTTGCCAAGGGAAAGATTATGGTTTTCTTATATTTCTCCTTCAGTTATCGTCCAACATAGTAATTTTTATTTATAAACATTTGAAATCTGCCTTTACAGGCAGTTATAGTTACTTAATGTTTGAAATTACACATAATATGGCCTAAGCTGTGTCTGAATAACTCACTGAAATAAGTTCTTTGTTTGCATGATGCTCTACAATTCAGTTTTATGTAAGCCTCCTTTCTTGTTTTCTGGGGTTTTTTTTGGTTTGGTTTCAGTTTACTGCTGGTAAGACACATGGGGATTTCAAAACAAAAGAAACTTATGAGACAAAAAAAAATGTGCAACTTATTTCAGCAGAGCAAACAGAACTTCTAACAGTTGATAAAAATACATCCATCCCTTTTAAATTTGTTTTCAAAACAAGGCTTTTGCCTTCAATTCCTACTAAACCAAATAAAGATAATGCAAGCTTTTTTTGAAAAGATTTGAAAACTCTAGAAAAATACTTTAACTTACTTGTGTGGATATTCCCAAAGGGCAGAAGACAATCTTTCATCTCTGAATTTGTAGTCTAACAAGAATATTTGGAATATTGGGAGCATTTAATGTTTGTTAATTTTCTTCAGTGCTGTATTAAAAATAATAAAATTTAAAGTCATTCAACTAGACTTACATTCCAATGCATAAAATATAATATGCATAGTAAAAGAAGATTTAAAATTGTTGAATTTTTTACATTTCCCCAAAGTAGCAAATAAGAAGCAACTAGTGCACTAAAATTAACATTGTAATAGAGTGTTTCTGTTATAAATCAACTGAGAAGTGGCATAACCTTGCAAGCTAACACAATTTATAAGAAAAGATCATCAATATTTCACTATTCAAATTTAAGACACAATAATCTATTTCCTATAAAAAATGTTTGAAAGGCCATTTTGCTGTTCATGTGTAACAGCACTTTATTGAAAACATTTCTTGTTGTTCATTCTTTGATTAATCCTACCATCTGGAGAGAAGCAGTTACAAATGACGTTCATAATTAACACATAACCCAAATATGGAAAATAGTTAACATTTAAGTACTAAAATCACTTGATTTCTATTGTTTCAGTAACTAGCATAATAATATTATTGGTAGAACACACACACACACACACACACACACAATATTGATAAACCAGATTCCCAAACCCTGGAAAACAAGAAAAAAAAAATAGAGATCAATGTACACATTATCTCCTTTTGCATCTTTCTCTTGTTCATTGATTCTGGGGACAATAACAGCAAATTTTATTGATCCATTACGTTATCCTTTCAGATTTTCTTTGTTTTTAATTCTATTTTGGTATTTTAAGAGAATACCTAACAACACATGGGTTACGAATTCATGCTTTCATTACATAAATATTTATTAAAAATTTACCATATGCTATTGTAGGCATTACATAACTAAGCATATGTACACACACATACAATTTTGCTTATTGTTTTAAGTTTGTTTATAAGTGGCTTGACACCTACCTATGTCTGTGTATTTCTCTAGTAATATAACAAGACCATAAATTTCTGTAGAGGAGGGAAATAATTTTGTTTTTTAATTTTTTGGTAGCTACTCTTGAGCATATGGCATTGCAATTAGAGATGATAATTGTTTAAGTTAGAATTACAGCAAGGAAACAGAAATATCTGAATCCCTTAACTCACTTATTCCTTTTATGTTGTAGGTCCCCACAGTGGCTCTATCGATTTACATTTCTTATTGTATAAGTTCCATATCCTTAGAACCACTTTCTGTCATTGATATAATTTTTGTTGCTTTCATCACCAACTCCTGAATGAGAAGTGATGTCTCATTGTGATTTCAATTTCCATATTTGTGATACCTAGTGAGGTGGAACACAGTATTATTACATGCTTATTGGCCACATGAATATTCTATATTTTAATAAGGCTGTTGAAATCTCTTGCCCATTTTTCTAAAAATTGTTTTGCCTGTCTTTTCATATTGAATTATAGTAGTCTTTATATATTCTGAATATAAGCCCCTTATGTGTTATCTATGTTGCAATTATATTTTCCCATTTTGAGGCTTGCCTTTTCACTCACTTAATGGCATTTTTTGATGAGCATAAATTCTTAAATTTTATATAGCCCAATTTATTAGTCTTTTGTTTATGATTTTTCCTTCTTGTATCCCTTAAGAAAAATTGCTATACCTCAAATTCATAAAGTTATATATTGTTTAGTCTAAACACATTTTTTTCTTGGGGCACTTGTGTGGCTTAATCGGTTAAGCTTATGACTTCGTCTCAGGTCATGACCTCACGGTTTGTGAGTTCAAGTCCCACTTCAGGTCAACTTGAGCCTTTCTTCAGGTGAGGTCAAGCCCTGTTTGGGTGAGCTTGTGTCCCCCTTTAGATAAAACATGAGCCCCGCTTCAGGTGAGCACTGCTTCTCTCTCAGAATTTCTCTCTCTCTCTGCCCTTTCACTACACTTGTGCCCCCACCTCCCAATAAATAAAAAATAAACATATAACTAGATAAATAAATAAAAATTAAAAAAAAATTTTCTTTCACATTTAAATCTACAATCCAATTGAAATTGAGTTTGGCATATGATATGAAGTAGATTTTATTTCATTTTTCCCACAGGAATAACTAATTGACCCTGCACCATTTATAAAATTGTCTTTCATTTGTCTGTTTGGACTTCATTTTAAATATTTTCTTTTGATTTATCTTCTAATTCACTAATTCTTCACTCTATTATATTTAATATACTATTAATTTAATTGTAATTAGTTCTGTAATAGTGTTTTTCAGCTACATAATTCTTAATTTTTTGCCCTCACTTTCCAGTTCTCTGCCAAGTTCTCTAATTTGTCACTCAATTCCTTGAAGGCATCAGACCATATTTTAAATGCCATGACTCAAAAGTTCATTATCTGTATCATGTGGGTTTTCTCCTGTTGTCTTTTTGATCTTGCTTTTTCAGTTTTATCTTGTCTTCTACTATGCCTGGTTATTATTCATTAAATGAACATTATATATGAAAAATTGTAAAATCGATTAAGAGCTCTAGTATCTTCCTCACAAATGGATTTTTGTTTTGTTGTATTTTGTTTTCTTGAAATCTAAGCTATAGGCAATAGCTATCTTCAATCATCGCCTTTTTTTTAATTGAAACTATTCAAAGCTGTGGGCTATTTTCTTTTCACTGTTTCTCCAACTTGAAGTCCTAACTGAATGCCAGGATGTTCATCTGGACCACGCTTTTTTATGGATCTTGAACTCTCCATAAGAGTTTCCCACTCTGCATCTGAAGTTCTGCTTAGCTTCTCAGGCTCTTTGATACTGCTTTGTCAATGGTCATCACTTTATAGAGAAAAGTGGTCCCCAAATTAGATTTAATCCTCTAGATTTCTCTTCTCTTCCAGATCGTGGCCTACAATCACTCACTGTGTGATTTTCAAGCAATTGTTTTCTTGTCATATATTTCTAGCTTTTGTAGTTTCTCTCAGCAGGGATGTTGATCCAAATCACTTAGAACATCACTGCCAGGAATGCAACCTTCATCATTGATTATTTTCCTTTTTTTCACATTCTTCATGTATTTCTGATTGCCTCACATAAAAACATACCCCCCAAATAATAAACTCTTATTGCTACAGTATTGCAAATTTCCAGCATCTTTTTATTCCCTCCACATTCTACAAACTTCATATCCTACATTAATCCAATAAGAATTCCTATTTGCTTCACCTAAACATGTATCCCCAATGTGTTCAAATCTTAGTACCTCCATTATGACAATATGCCAAGCCTGTATGACCTCTTACCTACACTACTAAATAGATTCCTCTCTGGTCTCATGACTTTTACTCTTGCTATTTCAAAATCTATCCTGCAAACAACCACCAGAGAGATAATTTTTAAATGTAAGTTTGTTAAGAATACCTTCCTGTTCATACTCCTCCAATGACCTGTCATTTATTCAGAGTAAAAACAAACCTTACGGTCAACAAAACTCTATATGATTTGACCCCTGTTTATTTCCCTGACCATCTCTCCTTATGTTTTCCTTATCACTCATCCTTCCCCAAACTGTCTGGTCTTCACAATGTTTCTTGAATGTGCATAGTTGTTTTCCAACTCAGGGCCTTTTATTCAAGTTTCTGCCCAAATGCCATTTCCCCAGTGAACTGCATTATAAAATGCATTATAAAAATGTGGACTGCATTATAAAATCATCTTCCCATATGCACCCTAGTTACACTCACCTTGTCTTGTTTTGTGTTTCTTTATAATACTTCACTACTTTTATGAACTTACTTAAACTTACTTTTGTCATACAAACTCTTACACACTTTGTGGTATATAATGGTAGTTACAAGAAAATACTCCCTTATAACCTTACCATCACAGTATAATGAAGGCATTTTTAGACTAACCTCTGCCACTTCTCTAAAGATTTATTAAGCATTTACTAGCAAGCAAGCACCAAAACCGTTTATAAATTGTTCTGTAAACCATGAAGTGCCAGCTGTCTGTCCTCTTAGGTAATCTGATGTCTGCCTTTTATGAAAGGCTCATTTTAGGAAGACAGGATTACTTCTAAGCAGGATTAGTTACTCTTATTGTTAGCAATAAGCAAGTAAAATCCACCCAATCAGCGGTTAGATAGAGGACAATTTATGGGCCAAGTTTTTGGCCTTATTCTAAGGCAAAATATAGAGACTTTGTTGTATCCTTACATCCAGAATATATGAATGTGGGTATGTTTCTAAAATATTGTAGCCCAACAAAACACTTGAATACCTTTAATTTCATCAATAAAAGCCCATGGTGATCATTACTAAAACATGAAGTATTTATGATGATATCAGTAACAAAATCCTGTCAGTAATTACCTCTATCCACATATTTCTGACTCTCTGACAATTCCTGGAGTATAATATTTCATTTGCAGCAACGAGCTGCCCTAGAATTAAGGCTTGACCAAGCTAGGACATACATAATATGACACTGTCCACTCCAATGTGAATGAATGAATGGATAGATACATAGAGAGATGATAGAGATATAACCTAGGTTAAATATAAGTAAAATAGTTGTATTCCACAAATACTTCTTGAGTAAACCTTGACCGTTAATCAGTCACCACCTAAGTAAACCTTGACTCTCTACTTTCAAGTTGATTTTCTTTTTTTTTTTTTATGTTTACTTATTTATTTTGAGAGAGGGAGAGAGAGAGCGAGGGAGCAGCAGAGAGAGAGAGAGAGAGAGAGAGAGAGAGAGAGAATCCCAAACAGGCTCTGCGCTGACAGTGCAGATCTCACAAACCGAACCGGGAGATCGTGACCTGAGCCAAAATCAAGAGTCAGATGCTCAACTGATGGAGCCACTCAGGTGCCCTCTTTCCTTTGCTTTATTTGACAAAAGAGTCAGTAATTGTAGCCTTCTGGGAAAGCCTGTTGTATTTATATCTTATTTAAAGTTCATGATGATTTTTCTTATCATCTTCCTGATTTAAACACTTGCTCTCAAATCCCTATTTTTAGAAATGTTTTATTTATCTTTAGTATTCAAAGTCCAGAAAGGAATGTCTGTTTTCAATATCACTATTTTCTCTTATGAAGTTTTTTAAATTTAGGACCATTGAGGAAGAATGCTTAGAAAACATCGCATAAAGAATATCATTTCTGGATGTGATATTCCCAGGTTGTTAAAAACCATCTTATTAAACATTTGGCCACTATAACTTTACTCCACTCCAACTTTGTTCCTGCAGATTTGCTAAAATTCAATTAAGATTAACAGGGATTATAATAACTAGATTCTGTTTCAAAATGTGATTATGCTCAAAATCTCTGCAAGTAACCTTAAAAATGAAAATTTCCTTTGCATCCCTAATTTGAAACACTGCCAATATACTGCACACATAGGAAAAACAGTATAAATATAGGCTAGCTTTCTCACACTGGATTTCTCACACCAAATCCTCAGGATTTACTCATTTTATTGTAAGTTCAGGAATCTCCTATTTTAATTATAATTATATAATTCCTATATATAATATATATATATATATATATAATTATATAATTCCTATAATTATCGTGGAAGGGAAATGATATTCTGCATTTAGTAAATAGGTAATCTAACTATATTACAAAAATGAAATAGATATTTGTATTTTTCTTGGTGTCTTGCAACTTCCCACTTGTAAATAATTTTATAACATTTTGATGTTATGAAAATCATATGCAGCTAACTATTTTAGATATCAAGACTGCTTCCATTATCTTTGATTATCCCTTCCCACGGTTACATACTATTTATTAGACCTGGGGCTTGGTGCCCAGGAGTATCTTCACCTTCCTTTTAAACATATAAGTTTCCATCACTGTACATTAGGTGGCCTAATAAAACCTGTAGTGACATAGAATATTGTTCAACCAGTTTCCCAATATGAGCTAAGTTCTAGTGGGTTTGGAGATAGCGAGAACTACATCTCTGAGCACTTAAGTGCTTTGATGACCTTTAAAACCATTAGCACTAAGAAATTTTATTGCCTTCTTGAGGACTTGGTGAGCTTTTCATCAGTTTGGTTCAGAGCTTACCATTTTGCTCTGTCATTTTTTACTGACTCTTTTGCTGGACCAGGGGCACCAAAACTAATCCAAGCTTATAAGGAGTTATTAAACCTAATTAATAAATAATAAACCCAAATTAAACCTAATATTTTGCTCTTTGGGGGCATAATAGCTGTATTACTTAAAGCTAAAATAAAATAATTGGCACAGGATTAGGTTATATGACGACTGTCTCACATATAAAAATTTCCATACAACTTAGAGAAAATTGGTGTACGTACAAAATAGCTTAATTTATCCAAAATAAAGAAATAATAAGGAAACTCAGTCCTTAATAAATATTAACCACCCAATTAGTAGTAATATCAGTACAATTTTATTTTCAAGATAACCCGACATCTTAAGGCTATACTTGCCTCTTATTTTTTTTAAGCTGATGACTTTATACAATGCATAGAAAAAGATGCTCCTATTTGTAGTCA
Organism: Panthera uncia; assembly: GCF_023721935.1. Taxonomy (NCBI): domain Eukaryota; kingdom Metazoa; phylum Chordata; class Mammalia; order Carnivora; family Felidae; genus Panthera; species Panthera uncia. The sequence continues at coordinate 47,497,919 of NC_064812.1, read as the reverse complement.
AATTGAGTTCTAAAAGAGATAAAATAATTATCATGAAGTTAGTGATGTTTAGAATACATTGCAAATTTATACATACAAAAGCATGGATAAATCTCAAACACAAAGTATGAAAGAAAACATATGCAAAAACGTATATTCTGGGGCACCTGGGTGGCTTAGTCAGTTGGGCATCGGACTTTGGCTCAGGTCATGATCTCATGGCTTGTGAGTTCGAGCCCCACGTCGGGCTCTGTGCTGACACCTCAGAGCCTGGAGCCTGCTTCAGATTCTGTGTCTCTCTCTCTCTCTCTTCCCTTCCCCTGCTCATGCTCTCTCTCTCTCTCTCAAGAATAAACATTTTTAAAAAAAGTTTAAAAAATATATATTCTGTATGATTCTAATTTATAACAAATTCATATATGTGCAAAATTAATCTATGATGTTAGAAGTCATTATAGCAGTTACCTTGGGAAAGAGGACTTTATCTTCATGATGAAAATCTTCTGCACTGCAAAGGAAAAAATCAACAAAACTAAAAGGCAACCAATGGAATGGGAAAAGATATTTGCAAATGACATATCAGACAAAGGGCTAGTATCCAAAATCTATAAAGAACTCACCAAACTCCACACCCGAAAAACAAATAATCCAGTGAAGAAATGGGCAGAAGACATGAATAGACACTTCTCTAAAGAAGACATCCAGATGGGCAACAGGCACATGAAAAGATGCTCAACATCACTCCTCATCAGGGGAATACAAATCAAAACCACACTGAGATACCAGAGTGGCTAAAATGAATAAATCAGGAGACTATAGATGCTGGCGAGGATGTGGAGAAACGGGAACCCTCTTGCACTGTTGGTGGGAATGCAAACTGGTGCAGCCACTCTGGAAAACAGTGTGGAGGTTCCTCAAAAAATTAAAAATAGATCTACCCTATGACCCAGCAATAGCACTGCTAGGAATTTACCCAAGGGATACAGGCGTGCTGATGCATAGGGGCACTTGTACCCCAGTGTTTATAGCAGCACTTTCAACAATAGCCAAAGTATGGAAAAAGCCTAAATGTCCATCAACTGATGAATGGATAAAGAAATTGTGGTTTATATAGACAATGGAATACTATTTGGCAACAAGAAAGAATGAAATATGGCCTTTTGTAGCAATGTGGATGGAACTGGAGAGTGTTATGCAAAGTGAAATAAGTCATACAGAGAAAGACAGATACCATGTGTTTTCACTCTTACGTGGATCCTGAGAAACTTAGAAGGCCATGGGGGTGGGGAAGGAAAAAAAATGTTTGAGAGGGAGGGAGCCAAACCATAAGAGATTCTTAAAAACTGAGCATAAACTGAGGGTTGATGGGAAGTGTGGGTGGTGGGGGGGAGGGTGGATGATGGGCATTGAGGAAGGCACCTGTTGGGAGGAGCACTGGGTGTTGTATAGAAACCAATTTGACAATAAATTTCATATTAAAAAATAAAAAATAAAAGCTCAAAAAAAAAAAAGAGAGAGAGAGAGAATAGTTCCAAGGTACTGTGAAGGCTGTTTCTTGATCTGTATGTAGGTTTATATAGATACGTTCACATTTTGCAAAACTCCACTGAATTCTTATGATTTGGGCACATTTTTCAGTATCTGTTATGATCTCATTAAATACTCATTTTATATAATTTTGGTGAAAAAGTAACCAGGAATATGAAGAAAAATATGAATGCATTTATGGCCTTACTAATTATTAGGAAATAAACAAAGACATATTTGGGAAGTAATCATAGACTTATAGAATACAAAGTCTGCATAGGAAATGTAGGCAATAATATTGTAATAATTTGTATTGTGTTAGATGGTAACTAGACTTATTGGGGGATCCTTTCATAATGCATAAAAATATCAAATCACTATAATGTACACCTCAAATTAATAGGCTATTGTATGTCAATTATACTTCAATTAAAAAAAACAACAAAGAAAGAATACAATAGTCTTCAAATATACAAAGTTAGGAAACCTATGTAATTGATAAAGGAAAATCAAGAAAATGTCCTTAAGGGGCACCTGGGTGGTTCAGTCGGTTGGGCGTCCGACTTCAGCTCAGGTCATGATCTCACAGCTCGTGAGTTCAAGCCCCGCATCAGACTCTGTGCCAACAACTCAGAGCCTGGAGCCTGTTTCAGATTCTGTGTCTCCCTCTCTCTCTGCCCCTCCCCTGCTCATGCTCTGTCTCTCTCTGTCTCAAAAATAAATAAAAACATCAAAAAAAAATTAAAAAAAAAAAAGAAAATGTCCTTAAGTATATAGATTCCTTGCCTTCTGCTTCAGTCTTTCTAACTTTGTTATAGTTTTTGTTTACACTGGTATTTTTTAAAGAATTGATTGATATCCCCAGTTGGCATTGTTTTTTTCAATTACACTGTGCAAAGAGGTGACTCTGGCTGTCAAAATTCTGTCTCTCTGATGTGATTTTTGTGTCTTCATTCTCTGACAACTCCAGTTTTCCTAGGAGATCACCATTCTCTCTAAATGTGAAAAAAAAGTGTTTTGAAAGCCCAACATTGAGAAGTTTTTCTTTAATTATTTTTAATGTTTTGTTTTTTTTTTTTAAGAGAGAGAGAGACAGAGTACAAGCAGGGAAGGGCAGGGAGGGGCAGAGAGAGAGGGAGGCACAGAATCTGAAGCAGGCTCGAGGCTCTCAGTTGTCAGCACAGAGTCCGACGTGGGGCTTGAACCCACAAACTGTGAGATCATGACCTGAAATGAAGTCAGACACCCAACTGACTGAGCCACCCAGGTGCCCCGAGAAGTTTTTCTTCTTTGGAATTTGAACTGATACAATTCTTAAAGCAGATAGTGATGACACAATCATATTTTCAGGATAACATTAACATTTTCCCTATAACCATCATATCCCAATATTGGCCAACAAATTAATATGAGACAGGTGAATAGCTATTTAAACACTTAAAACCTGATACTGTGTGGACTGCCTTTTTATCAACCACCAAACTACCTGCTCAATAAATCTCACTTTTAAGACCCTCAGTGTTTCAGTTACAATAAATTATTTCTATATTTGCTAAGTATATTAGCAAAGTATATATATATATATGTATATATATATATACATATATATATATATATATGCTTTATATATATATATGCTTTATATATATATGCTTTATATATATATGCTTTATATATATATGCTTTATATATATATATGCTATATATATATATATATAAGATAGAAATAGGAGGAGGAGAAGGTGTATGAGAGAAGCAGCTTCGTGTCATTAACTGGTACATGGTTTGAAATGGAGCTATGGAGCTAACTGAGGCCAGAGAAAAGCCTCCATCTGTGTTCTAACATAGGGAAACATGAAACTGTAATCAAAGCTTTGAAAAGGAAGGGTTTAAGTGGAGGTCTCCATTGCACACACTGCATAGTGCCTCTTCCTCATCTTCTGTAAGACAGTCTATTTAAATACACTGCTCAAGGAGTCATTTGTGCTGTCTAGACTAATAAAATTACATCAGAAAAATCCAAAACACCTCTCTGCTTTGAAAATAAATCCATGGGACTAGAACTCACCTCCTCTCAAAAGCACATCTGGGAAAACTTTAATTATTTTAGGCTCAGCTCTGTATCCCCTCCTCTGTGAAAACTCTCTTCATTTGTCCAAGGGCAGATGAAGTAGCTGCTTTCTGAGCTCAATTAGTGCCTTTCATACTATGTACTCGTGCTCAGGCACTTCTTATATTATCTCATCATTATTTGTTTTCGTATCTGTCTGCCTTTATGGGATCTGGGTCCAGATAAAAGAGTGATCAAGAATGGTGGATTAGTGTACAATCAGTGTCAGCCAAGTGGTCAAAAATAAATAAATAAATAAATAAATAAATAAATGAAAGAGGCAATTAAATGAATTAATGAGTAAATGAATAATGACCAATGCTAGTTTGCAGGAAAAGTCTATCACAGACTTCAAGATTTACTGGCATCCAGTAGAGCATTTAACATAAAGAATTCACAGCAAATAAAAGACAAAAGAAACATCTTTGTTTTTGATCCATTTGAATAGACAATAAACATATTTCCATTTTAAAGTTCATAAAGGAGTTTATATTTTCCACATTTTCAAAACAGAGAAAGCTTAATTTTAGGTCATTTCCATTTGAGAATCACATGTTCTTGCAGGAAGAGCTTGTCAACAACTACTGCCTGAGCTTTATGTGCTCACAACTGGGAGACTGGTGTCCCAGCAGGTAATAATGCACAGAAGGGAGTATCAGGCAACATGACTCATATTTCCTGAATCTGGTTTCATATCAGGAAAGTAAAACAATTAGGTAAATGAAAATATAGTTGATCTAATTCTTTAAAAATAAATGAGTACATAATTGCTTAAATTTCTATTTTTTTCCTAACTTTATTTCCTCTTGAAAAATAAGTCTCTTTTTTGGACCTATCATAGATGGAAGTACAGTTAGAGACCATATCATCTAATTAAATATGATACAGCTAGTTGTCCAACCCCTGGCAACATCTTTTCCTCTGTCATTTTTATTTCATTTCCTCTTTGCTATTAGCCAATTGTTCTGTACTCTACTACCTATATTAGTTAATACACATTCATTTCTAATTCCTAGACAATGTAATTATTAGATTTCCCATTATTAATTTTGCATATAATATTTGTTATGTAGTCCTCAAAAAAGGTATGTGTGTATATTACATATTAGGCATTGTTTAGAGCTTATCTTAGAACGCTAAATAAGAAAATTTTATACAAAATAAATCTAAATGTTTTTAATGTTTATTTTTGAGAGAGACAGAGAGAGAGCATGAGAGGCAGAGGGGCAGAGAGAGAAGGAGACACAGAATCTGAAGCAGGCTCTGAGCTGTCAGCACAGAGCCCGATGTGGGACTTGAACTCACGGAGTACAAGATCGTGACCTGAGCCCAAGTCAGTGGCTTAACCAACTGAGCCACCCAGGCGCCCCACAAAATAAATCTAAAACTGAATCTGCAAAGGTCATCTGGAATATGACATTTGGGTGCCTTGTATTTTAACCAAAATCTACTATCTGTCAGAAGCATCAGTATACATAAAACACATTAACAGAATCTGCTAAAAATCCACTTTATTTAATCAAGTGAAGCTATTTCCAGTGAGGAAAAAGATCTTCCCAGATTTGTGTAAAAATAAATAAATCAAGTCTAAGATAGTTTCCTTTCACTACCTCATAGCTTAGGTGTAGAATCACTAAATGAATTGCTTCCAAGATGTGATAAAACATATGATAAAACTTGGGACAAAGAATGGAGTTCATAGTTCATCTATAGATGCTTTACCATTACAACCAAGCCATCATCTATAGTAACAGGAAGTTCAGAAGATTAAAATTAAAAAGAAGTAGTTGCAGGGGCACCTGGGTGGCTCAGTCAGTTAAGTGTTCAACTCTTGGTTTCGGCTCACGGTTTCATGAGTTCAAGCCCTGAAATGGGCTCTGCGCTGGCAGCATGGTGCCTGCTTGGGATTCTCAGACTCCCTCTCTCTCAGCGCGCCCCCCCCCCCACCCAAGTGGTCTTTGTCTCTTTCAAAATAAACAAATAAACTTTAAAATTAAAAAAAAAAGTAGTTGCAGTGTGATTCTGAAAGATCATACAGGGTCATCCAATAGATTTTGCAACTCCAGAAATAAGACTTCAAAATCAATTCAAAATCATGTCATAAAAGAGGAACAAAAGAGCTTTAGATTACAGGAATATAAAATTAGCTTCCCCATATTATATATCATGCCTCATGTGATATGATCTGAGAGTACAATTAAAATAGAAAATATTTTTGTCTAAAGGCTCTCTGGACATCTTAATAAAATGGAGAGATTAGAAGCTAGAATATTTAATCACCATTTCCTAGTCACAGAAGTGCACATATGCATTTGAAGAAATTTTCTTCAAAAATAAATATATTGCTTGGGAATGCAAGTTGGTGCAGTCACTCTGGAAAACAGTATGGAGGTTCCTTAAAAAACTAAAAATAGAACTACCCTATGACCCAGCAATTGCACTACTAGGTATTTATCCACGGGATACAGATATGCTATTCCTAAAGGACACATGCACCCCCATGTTTACAGCAGCACTATCAACAATAGCCAAAGTATGAAAAAAGCCCAATGTCCACCGATGGATGAATGGATAAAGAAAATGTGGTATATATATACAATGGAGTATTACTCTGCAATCAAAAAGAATGAAATCTTGCCATTTGCAACTACGTGGATGGAACTGGAGGGTATTATGCTAAATGAAATTAGTCAGTCAGAGAAAGACAAAAATCATATGACTTCACTCGTATGAGGACTTTAAGAGACAAAACAGATGAACATAAGGGAAGGGGAACAAAAATAACATAAAAACAGCGAGGGGGACAAAACAGAAGAGACTCATAAATCTGGAGAACAAACTGAGGGTTGCTGGAGGGGTTGTGGGAGGGGGGATGGGCTAAATGGGTAAGGGACACTATGGAATTTACTGAAACCATTGTTGCACTGTATGCTAATTTGGATGTAAATTTTTAAAAATAAAAAAAAAACCAAATAAATATATTGCCTTAAAAATATTAGGATTACAAGAATCTGCTAAGATATCAACACATCTTCACTTGATGTTTATCCCGGAATGCACGACCTCAGGAGCATTCCTACACTGTAGAAGTTCAAATTAATGCAACTTCTTATGTTTAACATGCCATGTTAAAAACTTTACTTGAAAAAGCATGGGATGAAATAAACGATGGAAAAAGAGTTAACATGACACAGAAGCTTATAATTGTTGCCCACTAAAAAAAAATAAGCCAAGTAATTAAGGCATAATTATATTAAACACAGCAAATATATCATTGTAATAGACCACAGCTTCTAAGGAATGTTACCAACCCATCTTTGGTTAGCAAGTTTTTCTTCTGAGAAAAGATTTTTAATTCCTTGTTTGCTTGTTTTTTGAAGTGGATAAATTGGTCAGGTAGAGGGAAGATATTATCTAGTTTAGAGTTAGGAAAACAAGCATCGCTTCTTACAATCTTTTTCTCTCATTTCCTCCAAACCCAAAGCTGTGTGTTTAAAATTTTGTTTTTCTGTCTCCCTCTCCACCTCACTGTGCTTTGCACATTTACACACACAAACCCTTACGCATACTTGACAGTCTGCCATTTTACACAGATAGGAACATGGTTTTGCTATAAAAAGGATTTAAACTCTTTAAAGAATTAATGAAACTTTAATCTTAATACTGTTTTTCTTGTCCCAGATAATATTCACCTCTCCTTTCCTGTCTTTCACTTTTGATTTTATATGTGTTCCTCTAGTTTAAAAGTATGTGAGTAGTGTTTCCTTGTTAGTCACGCATCAATTTAGTCTAAGGCATTTCTAAAGGCCGTTTAGAACTGCCAAGCACCATATCTGGTGCCAGTGATATTGAAATGAATACGGTATTTTGTTGGTCTGAAGGAGTATCACAGGGGCGCATGGGTGGCTCAGCTGGTTAAGTGTCTGATTTCACTTAGGTCACAATCCCACTGTTTGTGAGTTCAAGTCCCGCACTGGGCTCTTTGCTGTCAGTGCAGAGCCTGCTTGGGACCCTCTGTCCTCTCTCGGCCCCTCCCCTGCTCATATGCATGCTGTCTCTCTCTCTCTCTCTCTCTCAAAAATAAACATAAAAAAATTATGAAGGAGTATCACATACTAAAGACAGTGGAGGGGCATGCAAATAGGTAAATAAATTATAATACAAGGAAATAACTGCTGCATTAGAGATATAAACAGAATAGCAAAAGATCCAGGAGGAAATTCCAGCCAAGCCTTCCTGGGCATGTTGGCTGATGCCTACCAAAGGAGGAGCCATTTGAGTTGAATCATCACATTGGAATAAAAGTTTACCAAGTGGAGAAAAAAAAGAAAACATAGAGGAAACTCTTTATGCAGAAACAGAACTATTTAGAAAAATAACAATATAATAATAGGTTGGGTAAATGGCAAGAGATGGATCTAGTGAGGCACACATAGTTCAAGATTAACCTCAGGGGTGCCTAGGTGGCTCAGTTGGTTAAGCGGCCGACTTCATCTCAGGTCATGATCTCGCGGTCTGTGAGTTCGAGCCCCACATAGGGCTCTGTGCTGATAGCTTGGAGCCTGGAGCCTGCTTTGGATTCTGTGTTTCCCTCTCTGCTCCTCCCCTGCTTGTGCTCTGTGTCTCTCTGTCTCTCAAAAATAAAAAAATGAAAAAAAAAAAAAAAAAGATTAGCCTCAGTGCAGCACCTGGGAGGCTCAGTTGGTTGAGCATCCAATTCTTGATTTTGGCTCAGGTTGTGGGGTCAAACCCCACTTGCTTAAGATTCTCTTTCTGCTTCCCTCTGCCCCTCTTCCTGACTCACACACTCTTCCTCTTTCTCTCTCTCTTTCAAAAAAAAGGTTAACCTCACTAATTAGAGCTGGAGAAAGATTTTGTCAATCATGAGATAATGTTGAAACATGAAATATGGTTTACTTCCTCGACATTCTGTCCACTACATTCATAGAGATTTATACAGGGATCCTTTTTTCTTGCTCATAAATGTGACTTTCCATAAGTTTAGCATAATTCCTTAGAATACCTTTCATTCTCAAAACCTTTCTAACCTAAGTGCCTTGAAGGTCATTTTTATGACTTCTTTTAAAAATAAACAATTCTCTGCTGGATTCTAGGAAACGTTTACCAGACAATTGGTTTTCCCATTATCTGGGTAAAAATGAATCTCATTATGTGTATGAAAATTATAATTTTTCCTCTGGGAAACTAACAGAAAAGATTTCAAAGCTGACAAAGATACAATGATACAAGTATTTATCTTGAACAAACTTGATGAAATTTCCATTGAACATTTTTGCAATTATCAACAGCCTTTGAAGAATTTTCTATCAAAAGCAACAAAAAATAATCTTGATTGGCATTTTTTGGGGGGGTCTGGAAAATGTAACTTGTAAAGCTTGGTTTAAAGCAACCAAATGTAGACACTCGGGTGCCTGCCATTGTAACTTCATATTTGTATGTTTTTAAAATGTATTTATTTGATGCTATAATCCACAGGCATGTGAACCAGGATACAAAATGGAGCCACTTTTCTTTTAAGTGCTAAAGGAAGAGAAGAGCAACCCTATAAAGAGAAAAAAAAATTTAAAAAAAACAAACAAACAAAGGATTTTTTTCTTGCTCCACTGGCTCTAGTGAAAGAAATTTTAGAGCCTAGGACCTTGCCCTTGTTTCCTTAAATAATAGTGAGGCCATTAGTGAGAAACAGTAAAACACACTGGTGGAAAAACTAAATTGGCCATTCCTTCAGTAAGTTCTTCCTAAATCCTGAGATAAATTTTTATTTGAAAGAGCACTGTGGATCAACACCTGCCAGTTGATTTAATTTACTTATTACACCTCACTTCCTACACCCACTCAAAGACTAGCCCATCTCTAAATCTGTCATATCCTAAGCTAGCTATTTAGTCTGAGAGCAAAATAGTTCTAAGATATAAAAGCAAACTCCAATGTATGCCTTGTCATGCTTGTTTTATGTGGAACTTCAATGTAAAGCATTCTTTTTCTGTGTGAATCAGAGCAGAGAGCAGTGGGCAATGTGGCCATAATGTAACACAAAATCCCTGTTGCCTCATATGGGCGATGACTACCCATGAGATGGGGACATGGCAAATACTTTTTTTTATCTGATGATCCCATCATTTATTAATACAATTTATTCTTCCTAGAATAGTGAAGCCTCATTATAGGATCACTTTGCTCTCCAAAACTTTTTATTAATAGTAAGGTTTGAATCTAGGCCATAAGAACCTAAATAATAGTTAAAGAAAGTAACCAAGGCTTTAAAAAAATAAATTGAAAACAAAACAACCCTCTCCCCACCCTCACATCTTAGAGTCAAGAAGGTTTCTCAGCTGTCTAAAGGCCTTTTTTTTTCCTTCTTAGAATTGCACTTATTAATGGAAGAATCTGTGTTAAATCAGTCCATTGAAAACTTCCGAAAACAGTAACATGTGGTTCTTTCTAGTTATTTAATAGATTTTGAAATATGGAAATCTCCCCAAGTGGTTTAGCCTGGGATGTCCTATCATTCATTCATTTATTAAAACTCTACTGAATACAAGCCATTACTATTATACATTCTTTAACCAATTTTTCAAATCTTATAACTGTACCTAGCTTAGAACTTCTTTGCATAACACCTAAGCTTTGTCATTTTGTTGTTGTGGTTAATATAGTTTGTCTAGTCATGATGGATCAAACCAAAACTATAAAGGTATCTTTGACTTTCTCTTCAAATTTACTTACAAAAAATTTCTTTGATGAGTTTCTCTTTCTTCAAATATGCCGAGAGAGAAAGAGAGAGAGAGAGAATCCCAAGAAGGCTCTGTGCTGCCATTGCAGAGCCCAATGCAGGGCTCAAACTCACAAAGCCATGAGATTATGACCTGAGCCAAAACCAAGAGTTAGATGCTTAATCAAGAGTCAGCACATCCAGGCGCCCCTCTAATACATTCTTAAGGAAAAAAAAGCCTCTTTTTCTACTCTTTTTATGAAAATAATCCGAGTTGCCTTAATTTGGAAGTAATATATTTTGATTTTATACTCTCATAAAATCTTCCGAACTCTTTTAACACTTGTGAGTTAAGTATACTTTAATATACTATACATATTAAATGTATATATGAATATATATGAACACTATAACACATCTGCATGTGTATATGCAGTAGTTCCCCTCCTACTTTGTTAAGGACTTTCAATGCTCTTTTACTTTTATAATTCCTCATCTATTACTGTTTTACACCTAATAGGTGTTTTGTAGAAATTTGTTGAATAAATAAGTGAAGGAAGGAAGGAAGTCAGGAACAAAGGAAAGAAGAAATACAAATGGCCAGGTGAACTGTAGGTCTTTGAGAACTACTAATCAACTCTATCTAGTGAAATTTCCTTTACATTCTCTCATCCCCCTTCTTCAGACCATTGCCAATAAATATGTTAAAAAATAAGATAACTTGATTATAGAAGTAAGTATCAAAGATTTTCCTATGGTTTCTCATTACTAAAATCAGAGTTTTTAGAATTGCTTCCAGGATAAGAACACAATGAAAAAGCTGTGAAATTACAAAGTCTTGAAATATTGGAGAAAACAAACAACAAAATACCTTTTTCTAAAAAACAAAAGGTGGTTGCCATTAAGAGATAACCGGGGAAGAAAACAACTGTTAATGGCTCAATTCTCTAGCTCTAAAAGCAGAGTAGACAGAGTCCTAAACTCATGGCAGAAGAGGAAAATGGGTCTCTTTCCACTCTTGCAAATTAGAAGCTTAGATTTTCCACATAGAATATAAATGTACTGGAGGTTAAGTCGTCTTTTTGTAATCTGACCTATATACTTCATCACCAGGTATAATGATGCTCTTAAGGAAAATGTCTTACAATTATTAAATAACCTGCTTACCATGACATTTCAGAAGACTTCAGGCCCAGTTGGTAGGGAACGTGTATCCTATGCTGCCTCTCTAATGTATTAACAGTGAGAATGTGATGTTACTGCCCTCTAATGGGTGGAATGTAACAGGATTGGCTCAAATTAAAATGTATAAGTATCTATCCAACAGTGATGATGATAAGAACTGTATCTTGTTACATTTGCATAAGGATTTTCAACTTACAAAACATGTGGTTGGCATCTTTGTAAGTAGAAGAGGTATTATTAATCTTGTTTTTAATAGAGTATTGTGCAAATGAAAGAAAGGAATGTCCATGTTGACAATAATAATAAATGCATAATAAATGCAACATTTTAAGATACCTATAGAGTACTTTTGTGTGTTACTTGTAAATATAATCTTGACATCACAGCAAAGGGATTCTGCTACTTGAAAGATAAATTTAGAAAATTTATTTTAATATTTCATATTTTAATGACTTATAAATATATACTTCAAATTGTACATTAATATGGAGCAATACAATAAAATGAATTTCATTTGTATTGTATTAAAACATTCTAAATTAATGTTTATTTGTTTTCACAGGAATTATTTGTTTTCACCTCCTTCATATCTGTAACAGCTTATTGATTTTGAGTGATGTGCATAGAATCATAACATTTTAGTGCTGAATAAGAGCTTCAAGTCCAAATCCTCATTTAATAAATGAGGAAACTTAAGCAGAAAGAAGTTATGTGAACTGCATAAGTGCTCTTACGTTGTAACAGAGGCAGGATTGTTTTGGAATCTGTTCTAGTATTACAATGTTTCCCAAACTGCGTTTCTGAACACAATCACAGGTATCTCAAGATATAGGTATATAGATACAGATATGATTCATTTTGAACATTTAACTTGATGGTAAATTACAAAAATTCGTGTTGGTAGAAGCTGGATCTCCTGAATCACCACTGCTATAACCCAATACCACCATATGATACAGTGCCTGTATTTATATATGTGCTTATCATCAGTCATATCACACAAGGTTAAAAGGGTATCACTTTCTTCTGTATGAACCAAAGCTTCAAAAGGATTCTATTAAAGAAAAGTAGTGGCAAAACTGAGTCAACACGTTGCAAGTCAGTTATGCCACTAACAGTATGCCAAACCCAAGAGAAACTGTTCCATAAGTATTTCTAAGAGTATATCTTTCAATGTGCTTATCTGAAAGAGTACACTAATAGTAAGTATTCTGTAGTAAGTATACGCAAAGAAATCAATTTATGTTCTATTTTCTTTTTTTTTTTTAATTTAAGTTTTACTTTATTTATTTTGAGAGGGAGAGAGAGAGTGCGTGTGAGAGAGCGGGACAGGGGCAGAGAGAGGGAGAGAGACAATCCCAAGCAGGCTCTGAGCTGTCAGTGCAGAGCCCAACCCAGGGCTCGAACTCACAAATTGTGAGATCATGATCTGAGCCAAAGTCAGACGTCCAGCCGACTGAGCCATTCAGGTGCCCCTCAATTACTGTTCTAGATTCCAATTTAGTTGTATTAGATTAGATTTTAAATGAATCTAGATTTTAAATGCCCCTCAATTACTGTAGATTCCAATTTAGTTGTATTAGATTAGATTTTAAATGAACATCTGAGTGGGGCGCCTGGGTGGCGCAGTCGGTTAAGCGTCCGACTTCAGCCAGGTCACGATCTCGCGGTCCCTGAGTTCGAGCCCCGCGTCAGGCTCTGGGCTGATGGCTCGGAGCCTGAAGCCTGTTTCCGATTCTGTGTCTCCCTCTCTCTCTGCCCCTCCCCCGTTCATGCTCTGTCTCTCTCTGTCCCAAAAATAAATAAAAAAACGTTAAATGAACATCTGAGTAATACAGAAAGGTAACTTTACTTTCAAAATTACAAAAGACAAGTATTGAATTATATCTCATTAATTATGAACTTAACTCTTAATCTAAACTAGCTTAATCTAAACCAGCAAGCAAGTTTTGAAAGAATTAATACCATTCATGAACAGGCAGTCTCCATTAGTAATACTGGAGTTAAAAAAAGAAAGTTATCAGGTAATGTAAAACAAAAGTTCGTGCTTTCTACTCTAACTCAAAATTAGGAAAACCACATAATATTAATTATTTTATTTTTATTTTATTGGTTTTCCTCTTTTGTTTATATTTAACTTGTAAACCTCTTTGGGTTTTATATTTCCACTAAGAGCTATAAAAATAAGGAATTTAAATCTAGCTGTATATACTTACATGCTTTTAAGTAACTTCACAATAAAATAACTAAGTCAACTCTGCACATCTAGGAGATTTTTTTTTTTCCTTTAAAAGAGAGCTAGATTTTTGAAGTTTAAGAAAACCTGAATCATAACAAGGTGGCATTTAGTGGCAGGAACACACACTGGACACAAAGAGTAGAGTGTGCGGCACAGAAGCAGAGAAAACAACCAAAGTAGGACTGCATTGCAATAGGATTTAAAATTACATTTTAAAAATACTGGGTTGCCTATCTCAATAACCTGAGAAAACTGAAAGAGGCATATTAGGAAAAACCAAAGTCACGAATGCTTTTTAGCTGATCACATCTTTTGTTTTGAGTCCCTCATTGGATTTATAGTATTCTCATTAATATTATCAATATGTGATTATAAGTATGCACTTCAGCATGGAATGGAAGAAAATTAATTAGATAAGCATAGTCTCTACCCTCCAGGATCCTCTTATGTAATACACTCGCAAATGGGAGGGCATACAAGCGCATGAACACTGTAATCATAGACCAAATATGTGTCAACAGTAAGACAAACTCATAGGGACTTGGAATTTAAGTCTTAGTTGTATTAAAATATTTACTCTTCATGGAGAGAGCCAAGCAGGCTCCACACTGTCAGTATAGAACCGGATGTGGGGCTCGATCCCATGAACCATAAGATCATGACCTGAGCCAAAATCGAGAGTCAGACACTTAACCAACTGAGCCACAAGGTGCCCCTTGTGTTTGCTTTTTGTAGCCAAATTTTGGGACAGTCAGCTTGACATGAAATGTTTAAATTTGAAAGCAATGTATTTTAAGAGTTAAGTAAAAATAACTTAATGAGTATATTAAAAATATATTAGCTTTATATAAACAGGTATATATGTATGTACACATTGATGGTTAAAATTTAAAACATTAGTGAATATAATGTATATTGTCATCTGTAAATGTTAAAGTGATTTCTCATGGCTAATAGTTATGAAATTTTCATATAACTCAAAATGGTTACAAGTACAAATAATGATCTATTATAGGTAAACTGCTTTCATCAGATTAAATGTCCAAGTTCTAAATTTTTCCAAAAGATCATAGGTCATCATTTAAACAGATGGTGGTATGATCATTGCAAAAGCATTCAACCATGCTGTCATTTAATGTGTTTGACAGCCTTGAAATTAGAGAAGCTGTCTATGACTGTCGGGTTTGGTAGCAGGGGACAGTCATGGTCATTATAATTTAGGGACCTCTTCAATACTCTTTGCCTAGAGGCCATGCAGATTATAATTCTGAAAATCAGTCAATACATTCTTGGGAAAATTTTCTTAGTCTATACAAAGATTTACACAACTGATTATTATTTTAGTGGGTACAGTGATTTCTCAGAAACATACTATCATAACCAGTATTATAGCTTTTCAGTATTTCACATTATTAAGTTTCTCTATTTTATTTTACATTTTGCCTTTGCCAAATTAAGAGTAATGTACACACACACACACACACACACCCAGAGTAAGTTTATATCTGTACAAATTGATAGGTCAGTCATTCATCAGTCTATTGGAAGGAATCCAGAAAGGCTATGTGAATCACAGTATTTTATAACTCAGCTTATTCAGATTTAATTCAAGAATTAGTTTTTGTCCTATCATTTCACACTAAACATGCATGTACTCTACTAGAGTAAGAATGTTAAGTTCTTGAGTAGACCACTTAAAGTCTACATTCCATTTTCTTTATTTTCTCTCCACTTTTACTAATATATTTTAAATGAAATTAGATGAATGCATTTCACTATACCACATCAGAACCAAATGAGGCCATGGGGAGGCTGTTACATGCAACTGAGTTCACCTAACTTTAATGTCTTTATGAGCAACTAGTAACTGGATACCCCTCAGCACCTTGTGAAATTAACAGACTGCTATTTACATGCAGGTCTAGGATAACATATCAGTAGTATACTTGTGTAATTACTGAAGTTTTCAGTTCCCTCATGAACAAAGAAGAAGTAATGAATCATTTTAAATAATGTAACAGTAATGTTATAATATCCCAGTGCTTCACAAAGAGCCACTTTCTCCAAGTAGGAAATATGGACTTAACACGTATGAAGAACATGAGAAATCACAGATGTCTGTCGCACTTCGTAGATATGTTGGATGACATTTTACAATGCTGAGAAATGTCCTAAACTATTTAAAGAAAAAAGTTAAACACAAGAATGCAGGCACAGTTTCAAAGTAATACAGCCATGACTGTTTCAATACCTTGCTGGGACCTCCAGTAGACCTAAAGAGGAAAGAATGAAAAATAATAGTTAAATATTCATTATATGGTCTTCTGCTTAGCTAATCAATTCAACAAATGACTAAGTAAAGCTACATAAATACTGTTCATGGTTATATTGGCATTTGTTTTCATATATATCAAACACTGAGACTTACATACATATATCATCTTGATCTTTCAACAAGCTGTTAACATGCCTTTATAATCTGCATATAATCAGCATAGTTGTGCTGCTAAAGTATGACACATGTTTTGGATTGTGTTACGTACCTTTGCTGAGTTGTTTGTTCATGTATTTTTGTAAAAACTTATTATTTTTTTTTTTGTTTAAGTAGGTCCCACGCCCAGTGTGGGGCTTGAACTCTCGACCCCGAGATGAAGTCGCACGCTCCACCAACTGAGCCAGACAGGCACCCCTGTAAAGATTTATTCTTGTTCACAGAAGTCCAGTTGAGAAGTAGGAGAAAAAAACTAAGACCATGAGAAAAATTTTTAAAAATTTATCAGAAAAAAAAATTTTAAATCATTGTTATTTATACTTATAGGCATAAATAGAAGGAAATAAGCATAGTTTAAGAAATAGACCATAGTCATACACCCTGGCATGAACTAAAACAAACAAATTTGAAATATAAAATGGAAGACAATAAATGGATCATATTAATCTGAGAGGGTCTCTTAATAACATACACTCTTGGGGACTCTAGTTAAATTAATTCTTAAATTTAAGTTATTTCCTATTATGCACCAACTTATTGCCTAAAACTATAAAGATGGGCCTATCTCTTAAGCAACATGATGAAAAATTCACCAGCCCTTTTTATATCCCTAAACTCTTCTACTGAAAATCTTTAACTTACATTCATCTTTCCCTTTTCTTCTTTCCAAACTGTAAAATACTTTACTTTCTTCTGAAACTTCTCTAAATTTAATCATAAAGTGCTAAAAGCAATGCATGCCTTCTGATAACTATCTCACCTGTTCTGAGTTTAGCAGTAAAATTTTGTCTATTTTAATGAGATATATTTCAACTTATTCAAATCAATTCCTTGTTCTTTTTTTTTAAAATGGAGCTACGCTCCTTGTTCATGTTCACCTTATTAGAAAGTAGCTGTCATTTCATGTTAGAAAATGCATATTAAAATCCTGGTGAAATTAATTAAGGAGAAAAATGGCAGTGGCCAAAGAAGTTTGAAAAAAGATAGCCTCAAAAGAATTTAAAAATAAGAGAGAAAAAAATTATTACTGCTACAAGAGTCTCAGGGTTTATTTATGCATAAATGCTGAATCAGGAAATTGCCACATGGGTGAACTGCTATTAGTAGAAATCATTGCCAAAGGGAACAGAGATTTATTTAATCATTCTACTTTTAAGTGATCATCATTTTATGATGGGTTCCCAGTGGATCCATAAATAAGTTTATCTGTACTGTGTTTACCACACACAGTGAGCATTGCCGTGGACTTCTGCTTTGATCTTATGTTACTAATTCTAAAATGCAGGATACTCAGAGGCTTTTGCCATTTTTTTCCCTCAAAATTCAATTCACTATTTAATTACAGGAACATCTGACTTATCTAATAACTTAGTGCTATGATTTTTACATCCTAATTGAATTAAAAGATATGGAAAACTCATGGTAAACCTTTGAATCTATAATAATTACCAATAACAATAATAATATCAAACTTAGTAGTAGTACAATTTTAAAACTGTTTTCTGTCATTATCTCTGAAAAAGTTAGTTTCTTAAATTTATATAATATGACAGCTTTACTGACTTAATAATACTTGGAAATTATCAGAAAATCCCACTTTATATTTCTTCAAGGCAATTTCTACCTAAAAACTGTAGAACTGTTCCAAACATAACACTTAGTTAACAGATATCTCCCACTTGGTGTCAGTGATCCATTCCAAAAAACCAGACATTTGATGCCAAAATGTCAACCACCAACCTACATCCCATTATTTAAAACAGCATGCCATCGGGTGCCTGGGTGGCTCAGTTGGTTAAGCGTCTGACTTCAGGTCATGATCTCACAGTTTGTGAGTTCGAGCCCTGCGTCAGGCTCTGTGCTGACAGCCCAAAGCCTGGAGCCTCTTCAGATTCTGTGTCTTTCTCTCTCTCTCTCTACCCCTCCCCTGCTCACACTCTGCCTCTCTCAAATAAACATTAAAGAGATTTTTCTTAAAATAAAATAAAATGGCATGCCATGTCATCACAAAACCCTTGACCAAATTTTATTTATGAATATCAAACTCTTGTCAGGATGCAAAGAAAAAATGTTAAACATATTTTTTTCTATAATGTTTGGGTCTTAAAAACCAAAAGGCATTCTAGTGGGCAAACACTGACTAGGAAGACATTTCTACAAGGTTTGCTTGTTAGGCTGTAAAACATTGAAAGGTAATGACTTCATGTATTAATGTAATCGTGGGATAGATATGTTAAAAAAAAACGTTATTATGTAAGATTAAACTACTTTTGTTTTAAACTAGCCAGTTTTACCCTCTAAGAACTGTGGCATAAATCATGTCAGTGAGATTCTAAATCTTTATGCTCCAATTACAATGATTAAAAAAGGAGAACAGACGAGAATAAAATTTTGATTTCCTTGCTCATTCTTCATAAAAATATAGAATTAATTCTTTTTTCTGTTGAGAAAGAAAAAAATTATGTGCCCTTCAAGATTCTTCTGGCTGGTCAAAGAATTAAATTGACATGAGACAAATTAACAGGAGAAAATCAAATTTAATTACATACATATAGGGAATCTATGTAAACATGACAGATTCCAAATACAGGAAAAATTAGGTATATATGTCATTCTGGACTAAGGAAAAGTGCATAGGGGTCTGTCTAGGGCTTCAAAAAGCAGGGAGGCAATTCACAAAAAGAATGCAAGGAATAAATACTTGGTAAATGAATGTTTACTGGGCCATCCAGAAATATGGGACATAGAGAGGACTTTCATAAAACAGGGCTTGCAAGGTTCCTCTCTGTCTCCCATACATCATTTATATTGTAGGATAGTTCTCTATGGTGATAGCTCTCTTTCTGGAACAGGTGCTTTATCTAAATTCTTTTAGGCAGTTGGAGAGATGGGAGGCTTTGGTCAAATTTCTTCATGAGTGTTTTGCTTCTAAGAATAATCAATCTAAACTAATCCACAGGCCAAAGAGATATATTTTGGGGTGCAAATTTTGTTCTTCTGCATATCTTATATAATAAGACTCTGGAATAGATGAAGCATTATTTGGCTTGTCACATCAATGGGTTTTCAGTGTGCAAAAACAACCAAAATAACAATAGGGAATGAAAATCCAAAATAATATGTATACCCAAGTTTAATAGGACTATGAAAAAAAAAAAAAGATCTAACAAACTACCAAAACACTAGTTCAGCCCCAAGGTTTTTATGTTTGTTTGTTTATGTATTTTTAACCCTTAGCTTGTAGCTTTACTGGCCTGAACTTGAGGCAACTTTGTTTATCATTCTAAGCAGGTGAAAATGGCCTTCATATGGCAAGAAATAATAATTACATAGTTTTTTCTCTTTGTTAATTAATAGGTACATATTTTATAACAATTTTAAGTACTTATCACATTAGAAAGGAAATGCTTTTACATTATTGATAGTATTATAATCCATATAGTAGTTAATGCAAGCACTATACTCTCTTCAGTCACTGATTTTCAACTAATTATCAGTATCATTGAAAAAAGGCGTCAAAAGATAATTTTCAGAAAAAAAAATATGACTTATTCAGGTATAAAAATAAACACGTGTTAAAGAATTTACTTTATGCATATGTTATGAGGAAACCAAGGACATGTTATTACTGATTGAAAGGAAAAGTCAAAATAGTGCAAATTTTTGTGGAGTAAGAGAATGTTGAGACAAATTGCAAACTGTGTTTACCACATTGGAAAGAAGTTAATTAAAATCATTAACTGACAGAACAGAATTTACATATCATTGGTTATCTGCAACTTACAGAGTTGCAAAGTAGCCCAAAGATGATAAACAAGGCTAGAATAAATCTGGAAGAGCATGTTATACAGGATGAATAGTGCTTTGCCGAAACAATTTTTTGTCTATAATCTCCCTTCCCTTGATCAAAAATAATCTGAAAGAAATCTTTAAGTCTCATAAATCTAATGAGGACTGATTATTTACATAGGGGCAGTGAGAGTATTAATTTGCCGCATGTGCATTCTTCAGGGTTTTTCTCTTCTTTTTTCTTTCCTTTTTCTTTTTCCCCGTAAAAGTTTTCATACGAAATCTCAGATTGGACCTTTTAAAGCCTCTTGAGGTGGAAAGCGAAGCCAAAAACTATTTGGGTGCATCTCTCTTTTCTCAAATTCTCAAAAGTATCCAGTTTCCTGGGCCTGCCAGGAAGTAATCGTCTTAATCATCTGTAAAAGTGGAAAACAACCTGTAAGCCTGATGCCTATTTTCCCAAAAGGGGTCTGTAAACACTGGTTCCATAAAGTCAATCTTAGTTCTTCAGTAGTGTCTACTTATACCTAAATAAATGAGCACCAATCTTAAATATGACAATCCAGGCAAGGCCTTGGTTGCATAAGCAATGTTTCCAATAATGTCCCCCTAAAAAGGATAGATTGTCATTGGACCTATTCCAAAAGCTATAGTGCTATGGAAATAAGAATATTATATAAGAGGTCCCAAATTTTGGAGGGCTCAGGTAGGAGGAGTAAGATCATTCACAAACATTTCATTTCACCTTACAAAAGTAGAGGGCTTCCTTATATACCCAGAAAATAGAACATTAAAACATCGACAATATTCCAAATAAAAGAATCAGAACCATCTCTCACTAGTGAATTCAGTCTTCTATCATTCTTTTTCATTGCACTTTTTGTTTAGAATCTCATGAACCAAAGTGCTTCATGACTAAAATTCTAGAAATCCTGATTCAGTTCCACTGGCTTTGTATCAAAATTTGTTTAAGTGATGCCATCAGAAACCTGTATCCAAAATTACCTGACAATGTCCTTTTTAAAGAAGGGCTTTCAGTCCTTTGTGGAAGACAAAGGCTCTTGACCTGTTGCTTGGAGAGCTTTCAGGGAAACATAATAGTAAAACAATACAACAACAACAACAACAACAACAACAGCAACAACAACAAAAACCTGTCCATTAATGACAAAAGACTTAAAACAGCTGTGGCTAACTTATAACTGATCATTTTCAAAAGTGAAAGATCTAATGAGAGTTCATAATGAGGATGATGCAACTGACAAGGAAATTTGGTTGTTTTTGTGGCAGGCAAAACAAAATAATAAAGTCGATCTTCAAAAGAAGTATTGGACCAAATAATAATTAATATAATCCTATTTTCAAAGAAGGCAGTAAATCCTCTACCAATTTATAAACATGGATGTAAGTAATCTTTACAGGAAAATATCTTGATATAAAAATAATAATCTTGACATATTATATCACAATTATCCTGAGCATATAGTAAGAATAGACCAAGAATACAGCAAGGGCATCAAGCAGAGAGAGGCTGGAGTAGGTCTTACATAGCTGTATATTAGCAAAACTCCATGAGTAAATATTGTGAATTCCCACTTGAAAGCTACTAACCTAGAAGATGCTGTATTCAAATTAGAGAAGTGCTGATGCAATGACATTAATATTTTAAAATGTAACTGAAGTTGTGACTGATAACAGATTTCAGTCACATTTCAAAGTGTGACTCCTTTCAAAGTGACAAGAAAACATTTGAAAATTAAAGATGAAAATGAACATGATTATAAGGCAACTTAATTCTTTCCTAAGTGTGATGACTTTGTTTTCTTAAATAATTAAGGATATTAGAAAATCAATAAAAACCATGAAAGGTTATTCCAGTGAAGCAAAAAACTTTATTATCTGGGCATATTAGACAGAAAAAAATAAGAATAATCCTTCATATCACAAGTGATAGCAATAAAAAGTAACCAAGTAAACAAGTCCCCCCAAACTGGGCACAATTTGCTAAGAGTTTAAAATATATCAGAGCTTTTCAAATTCAAGTATTAATGCAAGATAAATAAAATTCATTTCCAAATTTTGTCTATTATTATGCTCTTTCATATTCTGGAACAAACTGACACTTAACTTTCAGATCAATCCTAGGGGCTCCACAAGGTCAGAATTAATTTTCTAATGTTACTAAGATGTTATTAATATACAATGTATTCATTGTTGTTATCTTCAAATTAATTGATAAGTAAGTATGCATTTTAAAGTTTTTGTTTTAACTTCCAATACACTAAATATTAATGATTATAATCCACAAAAGCTCTTTGGAACCTCAGTAAGCCTAGGGAGTGCAATGGGATTCAGAGACCAAAGAAACCACTCCATTAGGAGAAAACTACTCTTTTCCTTGAAAAATAGAAGTATGTACATAGACGTATTTCTCTTCAACTGTTCTTACCTAGAGTCTAGAAATTCCAGATTCCAAAAGAGCCATTACAACTTTTAACCAAGGAACTTCTATTTTAGAGAAAACTGAGGGATGGACCTCTGTAAATGTTACACTCCTGCATCCTCATAGTCCAATATAGCCCGCAATCATCCCCACACTTTAGACTCAACTATTCAGAGTGGCAAAAATTAGCATATTCATTAGCAGACCCAAAGATATAGTTTTTTGATAGCATATTAAAAAAAGCATATAAACTTAAAATTAAGCTTAGCAATCAATGTTTCAGTGTTCTATCTTAATTAGAAATGATCTACTTATCTAATGAACACACATGAAATACCTTGGCTTAACATCAGTCCAAAGTTTTAAATTACCTTAAGATCTTAGAAATGTCTTCAAGTTGATATACTAAGAAGCATAATGAGTTGAAATAAAATTGTTCAGGATAAAGAACTTGATTAAACACAAATTTATAATTTCATAGCCTTAAATAGTATGTGGAAGAAATGCTAATTTTTTTTTATCAGTAAGCCTGTATAAGTTTAGGAAGGACATACCCAGGTGAATAAATATCTGCCCTTATTTTTAACACTGATAGAATAGACAAAGCTGTTTTTATTAAACTGAAATTATTAATTAATAAAATTGTTAAGAATTTTTATTTTTTATAAATTATAAATTTGTAATTTATTTTTAGGAATTTTTATTATAGGAATATTCTATTTTTAAAAGTGCATTTATTTCTATAAACTGACCAGAGTAGAGATTCTTTAAGAGATTTTATAATCTGAAGCGCCTGGGTGGCTCAGTCGGTTGAGCATCAGACTCTTGATATTGGCTCAGGTCATGATCTCAAGGTCGTGAGATGGAGCCCTGCATCAGGTTCTGCACTGAATATGGAACCTGCTTAAGATTCTCTCTCACCCTCTCTAAATGCTCCTCCCAAGCTCACATGTGCATGCACATGCATGTGTGCTCTCTCTAATAAATAAATATATTTAAGAGAGATTTTATAATCTGATTTATTGACACCACTAGATTCAGGAAAATAGTACAACCTCATACAATGAAACATAAAGGCTTTTCTGAATTACAGATCTATAGCCAGAAATATAAACACAGAATTTATCATTTCAATTTTCAAATGTTAGCCATGTGTGAAGAGTAACCATAGAATTGCAAAACTCAGTGGTTCATATCAAAGAACTATCCTTTTCCAATTGGTACAAATTCTTTTTATTTTTCC